>NC_079495.1:26783438-27062835 GCF_030052815.1 Hevea brasiliensis | reverse complement strand
AGATATAGCATGGAAGAAAACCAAGTCTTAAGAATGTTAAGATTTGGGGTTGTCCAGCTTATATCAAAAAGCTGAACACTAATAAATTGGAAACCAGATAAAAAAAGGGTAGATTTATTGGATATCCAAAAGAGAGTTTTGGATGTTATTTTTATTTGCCTACATCACAAAAGGTTGCGGTAAGTAGATATGCCACATTACTTGAACAACATTTTGTTCAAAAAAGGAGGCAAAAGAAGGAAAATAGAGTTAGAATTGGAGAATTCTGACCAACCAACAGATCAAATGGATATAGATCCATCTAGTCAACCTACACCTATTGATGAAACATCTATAGTTATTCCTCACATATCAACCAGGATATCTCACCCACCAGTGAGATATGGTTTTCTTCATAAAGATGAACAAGAGTTGTTTACTCATGAAGAAGTAGATCATGGACATGATCCACTTATCTATGAAGAAGCTATATCAGATATAGACTCTTCAAAATGGATTGATGCTATGAAATCCGAAATTGATTCCATGTATAAGAATCAAGTTTGGGATTTTGTTAACCTACTTAAAGGTATTGTACCTATAGGGAATAAATGGGTTTTCAAGAAGAAAATTGGTTCTGATTGAAAGATAGAAACCTATAAAGCAAGGCTAGTAGCGAAAGGGTTTCGCCAAAGGTAAGGAATCGACTATGAGGAGACTTTCTCACCTGTTGCCATGCTTAAATCAATTAGGATTCTATTAGCAATAGCTGCATACTATGATTATGAGATTTGGCAGATGGATGTTAATGGATACATTGAAGAAAACATTTTCATGGAACAACCTAGGTGTTTTGAATCCTAAGATGGTTCCAAGGTATGCAAGCTAAAGCGATCCATTTATGGGTTGAAACAAGCTTTGAGAAGTTGGAACACCCATTTTGATGAAGCCATTAAGTCATTTGTTTTTATAAAAAATGTGGATGAACCATGTGTATATAAGAAGGTTAATGATAGTGCTATCACATTCCTTGTCTTATATGTGGATGGTATTCTCTTGATAGGTAATGACATAAGTATGTTGACAGTTGTAAAGGTATAGTTGTCAAATACATTCTCCATGAAAGACTTAGGAGAGGCAACCTATATTCTTGGGATTCTCATCTATAGAGATAGAGCGAAAAGAATAATTGGTTTATCCCAAAGTCTATACTTTGAAAAGGTGTTAAAGAGGTTTAAAATGCTTGAATCCAAGAGAGGATTGTTACCAATGAGACATGGTATCCACCTTTCTAAAAAGATGTCTCTAAAGACAGCTGAAGAAAGAGATAAAATGGCTAGGATTCCATATGCTTCGGCTATTGGAAGTTTGATGCATGCAATGTTGTGTACTAGGCTGGATATCTCATATGCTGTTAGTTTGACTAGCAGGTTTCAATCCAATCTAGGTTTGGAACACTGGATAGCTGTCAAGAATATCCTTAAGTACTTGAGAAGAACTAAGGATTTATTCTTGACTTATGGAGGTGGTGACTTGCAATTGGATGTTTATACTGATTCCGATTTCCAATCAGATATCGATGATAGAAAGTCTACCTCTGGGTATGTGTTCATTTGTAATGTAGGTGCAGTCAATTGGAAGAGTTCTAAACAGAGTACGATTGCTGATTTCACTATAGAGGCTGAGTATATTACTGCATCAAATGCTACAAAAGAGGCTATTTGGATATAAGGAACCCTGGTCTCACCTGAAATCCAAACACATTGAAAGGCGCTACCACATTATCAGAGAGATAGTTGTGCAAGGCAATGTAGCCATGCAGAAAATAGCATCAGCTAAAAATCCAGCTAATCCATTCACTAAGCCTATGTCACAAGCTCAGTTAGACCAACATCTTGAGAAGATGGGTCTAAGATATTGTAATGAATGGCTCTAGTGCTAGTGGGAGATTATTAGTAGTATGCCCTAGAGCATATCATTTAGTATGTATCTTGTACATATTTTATTAATAAAAAGCAATTTCACTTTTCTATTTACATAATGTATTTATGTGTAATAGAAAAGGTCCATTGATATTTTGTTAGAAATTATATTCTTAAGTTGTTAAGAATATGAGTGACAGTATTCCTAGCACAAAGTATCATAAATTGGTTCACAATTGAGGATACTTCACAATAAGGACATGACTTATCTAGAAAGATTATAATTATGTTTGTTCCCAAGGTATTTATATGAGATATAAATAAGATGGAATGGTGAGTCTCATGCCATATAACAAACATGATAGGCACTTATACATGACAAGTAGGATGAACCAGTGACACTTATGACAAGCACGTGGAGTTTACTCTTGTCAATGCATTGTCATAAATCATATCAGTGCACATAATCTTTAGACCTGAGATAACACAGTTATCTTGCATATAGGTGGTTTGAGTTTGATACTGCTTTCATACTTGTACTGTGTATGGGTATTTGGGCATGTGTTAGCTCCTACTAGTTATATATGGAGGTAGGTGTTGATCAAGATAGAATCTGTTATCCTAAGTAAATAGGGATAAAATCCTATGTTCATTTAATTATTCTTGATATCTCAAGTTTCTGGCCAGGACAGACAGATTTAATCAGAAAATAGTTTCTGATGAGAAAATCTTTTTAATCAAGAATTGGAATTAAAAGAGAACATAATATTCATAGCAAATGGGGTTTGACATAAACCATGACTCCAGCTCGAATTGGGATTTTATAACAAAGAGATTCTAGTGCATGGTAACATATGATTATAGGTTCATTTAAGGTATTCCTTATTACTAATTGGGTGGCCATGGCATGCTATGCTAGGTGTTAACCATAGTCTGTGAGGTGCCTAAAATGATTTAGAGAAATCATTTATAGTAAGAAAGAGTTCTGATGATATTAAGAGTTAATATCATATCTCATTGCTAATTAGTGATGAGCCTAGTGAGTCACACATATACACAAGTAATCACCAAGTTAAATGTGATTTAATTGATTAATTAAAGATTTTAATTGATTAATTAAATAGGTTTGGTTTGCAATAAGATTGCAAAGTCCCTAGCATGGCTTGAAACCAAATCTAGGTTATTTGATGTATATTATAAGTTAAATTTATATTTAAAGTGTTTAAATATGAATTTAATTGTGAGAAATTAATTAATGGAGATTAATTAATTAATTTATATTTGATATAAATTGATTAAAAAAGGAGAAATAATTATTTTGGGTTGAGAACTCAAAATCACAACACAAGGGTAATTTGGTTATTTCACAGGGTGACATGTGGCACCATGAGATTTTGACACATGGAATCATGGTTTGTCATTTGTCTTCCTATCATGCAAGATGATCAAAGTCAAGATTAAGTCTACCTTTGACACTTGGCTTAATGTGATTAGGTCAATTAAAATTAAGATGCAATCAGGCGATGACATATGTCAAGGGTTTTAAGTGATGACCTAATTATATAATATGATGTTATGAGAAAATAAAAATCAGCCACTCTTCTTATTTTCTCTCAAGTGTACCACCACCCATAGCTCTCTCTCCTCTCTTCATCTTCTCTCATCAATTCAAAGAGAATAATCCAAGTTTCTTTGAATTAAAATTGCTAGAAATTGTTTCTAGTGCCCTATATATATCTACAACCTCTCTAAAGGCAAAAACCTAAATTACAATTGGTTGGCAAGGCTTGAAAAGCTGGTTTAGGGGCTGGCCATTGGTGATCTTGGTGTGGACAAGCTAGAGGGACAATAATTGGGGTCCTAGGTGCTTCCCAAATGTACCAATTACATCTACAGTGCATCAAAAGATTAGTGCACATGTTATTCTTTTAATCTAGGGTTCTAATGAATTAATTTGTTAATTCAAAAATCTTAAATGGCAAATATAGATCCTAATACATATTAAAAGTGTTTTAATATGCAATTGAACATTGAAATCAATTAGGTATATAATTAATGTTGCATGATGCATGAGACCCTAGAAGAAAATATTTGAATTCAATGTTCTAATCTAATAATTTTTATGTTTCCACTCCTTCACTCTTCTATCTCTTCTCTTCAGTTCTACTTACAATTAATATTATTATTCTTTAATTCGTTCTTGGGAGAATTCTGGAATTACTATCTAGAATTCTGTTTTGGCTTTATTATCCTGAAGGAATCTCTTCAAACTACCCAGCAGCAACATAATGGGGGGACATAATTCTCTTAAGAAGAGTAACTACATGATCGAAACCTATTGATATTGTTATTGTTATTTTTCTAACAACTGACTCAACCCGACTCTAAGAATCTATTGGTTGGTCAGTCAGTCAGCTGAGTATTGATTGCATGACTTGTGTGTTTTGTACCAATTAAAATGGTTTTTTATTCTATAATAAAAAAACATATAAATTAATTATATAATTTTTTTTGACAATTTTAACTTTTTATACATATTACTAATTTTTTTATACCATGTAATATTTTTTATAGAATTTAAATATTATTACACAATACAATAAATTAAAATAATAATAAAAATTTATTTACCACATTGTCATATTTAAAAATAATATGATAAATTTAAAATAATAATAATTTTTAAATATTCATGTAAATATTCCCTCTAATCCCCACATATAGTAATGAATATATAATGAAAAAAAAAATGAACTAAAAATGTTTAATTCAATTTTGGTTACATTGCTTGAAACTTTGCATGAATAAGCACCACTAAATTTTGTTAATATAACTCAGTAATTCTAAACTCTGTTAGTAGTGGAAAACTACTCTCAAATTGTTGGTTGACATAACTCCGAAAATTCTAGAAAAACAAAAAGCACAATATATATTAGAAAAACACCAGCATATTACTATGAGAAAGCAAAAAGTTTCAATACCATACTCTCCAAAATTTTAAATACTCAAAAATTGATTAGATATATATTTCTTTTTCATAACAACACATAATCAGAGAAATTTTATATTAAACAAAGAATTTGGCCTGCAACCAAATAAGGTAATTAGTATATATTGATTTACAATTTCAATACTTAATTGAAAGTCTGAAACCGTTTTATAGTCTCAACCAAATAAAGTCACTCCATTCACATGAAGAATGAAAATATAAATATTCACACCATGCTATAAATTCAAGTATATGCTCCTCTTAGCACAAAATAAAACAAAAGTTACCATGCTATAGTACCATACTATATTGACCATGATTATACTACAATAAAATAGAAGTTGTTTACAAGCAATTATGTGATATTGCTTGTAAAACCATACTATACTACCATGACTTCTTCACAAGAAGTCTACAGCTTCTGAAGCACTATTGATCTATAAGGGACACTCATAAATGCATATCGATTAAATATGTAATAGGCTGGGACACTCATTAGGAACTTGCATCACTGAAAACCAAACAAAATTGCATGATGCACCCATCAAGAACATATAACTTAGCCGAAAAAAGGGCTAGTAGTTCATTTTAAATTATTTAATTTTTACAGCTCATTTCTACTTTAACACAAACAAAACTAATCAACCAAATAAAACCCAACTAAAAGGAAAGAAAAAAAAAAGCACACACAAACAAAACAAGAAAAAAAAAAAAAAAAAACTAGCACATTACCACATTACCCTAAAATTGGATTATAATTATTAATAATATCTTCTATTACTGTCCCATATGAATTTTACATTCCACTCTTTATAGAATCTCTACATAATTAAACTTATTCACAGCATATCATTTTTAGTACAAAAGTTAATTTGAAGGTGAAGCTCACATAAATATGCATGCCCAATATTGATATTGCACAAAAATAATGCTCACTGTTTATGAAGGAATAATGACTATATTAGCAATTACGAACAAATTTGTAATTATTAATATATTGAGAGAGAGAAAGATCTGCAATTAGTTTAGTTTAAGTTAATGGGCTAAATGACTATAAAAGCAATTATCATATTTGCCAAGGTCCAAGGAATACCCTTCTAACTACTGTTATGCTTCTAGACCAACGAACTATTATTTTTAGCTACTGTAGCATAAACACCTCTTAATTTGTGCCTATTAACTCTGAACAACACCTTTATCTTGCTCCCTCATTTTAGCAGTTTGCTAACCCATGAATAAGTGCATAATCACCATATGCATGGCTTTTACTGGACAACTCAATTATAAGTGACGAAGCAAATAAATAAAAGAGAAAGCCTACCCAAGATAACAATAAAAACATGAACAGATTTATACCAAAGATTTAAACCAGAAAACCTGGAAACACATTTTTGATATCATTTGCAACTTGGTCTAGTTTAAAGCAAAAAGGTTAAGAAACACAGAAACACAGTCTTAGTACTATATATATATATAAAAAGAACAATAAAAACATAGATTTGTTTCAAAGCAATCCAATAGAAACACAAATTTCTGTTGATAATTAGTTAAAGAGGCACAAAATTGGATACTCATCTGTCTCGATAATCAGTTAACAATAAAGAAAATCCACCATAAAATCAATTAATAAAAGTGAAATTGAAAAGAAAAACAATGAAGAAGATTCGTGACAACCATGAAATCATTTTTTTTATTGATTAATCAATCTATATCAATTTAAAAATATTTAAATTACTTGTCAATCAAAGCCTAGCTCAATGGCACCTTAATGAAGGTCTATGGATCAGAGGTGTCATCCATAGCGATGATGGATGTCTCAGGGGATGTTGTCGAAGGCAAGAAGGTAACATCAAAGGCGAGAGGATGAGAGATGGCGAATTTACAGTTTAGAATATCGGGTGTAAAATGAATGAAAACAAACTAATCAAGAAAAACATTTTTAAAACAAATAAACTAACATGACTTAATTATTGTCAATCAAATCGATTATTATGGTTTAGGTCAGGTTGGATTGATCAGTTTGCTCGAGTGCATTTATATTGTGAATAGCCCTACCTACAGCTCAACATATAATGCTTTTATGCTTTCTTTTCTATTACATTACTATATATTAAAGGATACCCTATTATACTTTATAAACACTACAAGAAAAAAGGAGGATTTGAAACCAAAAAATTGGTTTTAAAACATTGAAATTCAATTAAAATTAGAAATTGATTTGAAATCAAAATATTCGATTTACAAATCACATGTTTCTAAATAAATTAAAGACAAAATATTTTGTTCGTTTCTGATTCTAAACTGATTTGAAATTGAATTTTCTATTTTAAACTTAGAAACTGATGAACTTCAGTTTCAAACTCCATTTTCAAGTTAAAAATCGATATAATTCAGTTTCTAGTGAATTGAAAGGGATTTCTGTTTGCAATTGATTTTTAACACTACAATAAGCAAGATAAAAATAAAACATGCACTTTTTGAAACTGAAATACATTTGGCTTCTAAATAGAAAAAGGAGTTTCCACTTCAAATTTATTTCTAAACATAATAAAGTAAAAATATTTTTTTTCTACTTTGAAACTAAACGCTTTGCCATTTTATATTAGAAACGGAATTTCCATTTCTAATATGTTTTAAATTGCTATAAAATTTTTATTTTTATTTATTTAGTACATTATTTCTTGAATTGAAGCATATAATATACTATTAATTTTAAATGCTTGATATCACAATATTTATGATATCAGGCTAGCAAATATTAAATATCAATCAATATTATATATAGATATCATAGTGAAGGATTCACAATAATGTATTGTATGAAAAAATAAAATAGCATAAGAGTAAAAGAACAAGCTAATCATCATTAACAACGTTATCACCACCATTGGTATCTCTAGCATCGTCTTAATAAGTATCATCTGGGGCTTGGGCTATAGACTATGTACCCTACATCATTTGCACCATCATGTTCTGCATTATTTCTTGCATGCACTCCTCCAGCATTTGCTCACACCATTAGTCTCTTGCCACCAACATTTGCTCCACTATCGTCTCTCTCCTTTATTGCAGCATGACTATCATTTGGAGTCATGACAATGTGGTCAATTGTCGAATCTCTTCCTCCATTGCCTCTGACTAAGTGTGATGGGATGCAATAGAAAATGATCCATGCAATAAGCCAGGGTAGAAAACTAATGCTTGGGATCTAATGCCACAAACCTTGCTCTCCCCTCCCCCCCCTTCCTTCCCCCACCAACTTGATAATATAGAGTTGACTGCTCCTCCTGTATAAGTCAATACAAATGTTTTAAATACATTTTGTCATGATAATTGAATAAAAAAACTCAATTATTCTTTTTCCCCTAAAATTGAAAGACAAATAAAATAATTGTTCTCCTACTTTAATTGATTGTGCTCGTGCATCGACCATATCGAAGGTGCCCTTCCTAGTGCGGGTCTTATGGAAAAAAGCTCATAAGGAAGAGGTCTTCAGCCAAGCTGGGTTTTCTGAAAAGATACAATGATTTTAATGATGTATATAATAATGTTCAATTAGTTGCTACTAATTTATGAAATTCTTACCATTCTATTTATGTGAGTATCATGTGAAATTGAGCCCCTTATATGTCAAGAAATGCCTTCCCTAGCTCCCCTTATCTCACTGCGGCAATTAACAATAAACTGATGGCTCTTGGCTTTGAACACTGGGCTACTCCATGCCTCATTCCATTTTTGCATTGTATTATCAGGCATGACGACCTTGGCTTTTCCTTTCCTAAAATTGCACATTAGTGCCCTATAGTGCTTTGCAATCTTAATCCTCCAAGCTTTCTTTTACAAGTGCAGTCACCTCTTATCAATCGAAGTATTTATGTAGTAAACAAATAAAAATAATAATATTGTATTAGTATGATAACTTTTTTTAAATAAAAATTGAAAAAATTTTCCCTTAATTTTGGATAGTCCTACCTATTTATTAGGCATTAATTACACCTGTTAAAAATACTTAATATATTCTCAACAACAAACAACATCCACCCTAACTACATCAGCTCACAACAATATATATTTTCAACATCCTCAACACACAAGCTGTAAATATAATCTCTAAGCATTAATATACTTTAATTGTGTTCTTTTACATTAATTCGCAAATTCTCACAACTTAAACAATATTTCTTTGCAACATTCTTTTTGGAGGTTTCACAAACTATGCAAACTAGTTATCAGATAACTAATTATGTTTAAATATTTACTTTATTACCTAAAATTCATCCCAGCAAAACTCCTTTGTTTTAGATGTGACAATTTTCCATCAATGCCCCTCCTAGTCCATCCTTTTTTTGAAGATATTCTTCATTTTCTTGGCATATTCCTTAGATGGATGTAAACTGTACAAACAAAAGACAACAAACATATTAGTTTTATGCAAATGTATGCATTAGTACTTAAATTGCCAATGACAAGTAATAACAAATCATAAATAAAGCTACTTAATTTTTAATACTTATGCACCATTAATGATCTTTATTCGTTTCTTCCTTCCAAAGGTAGTGAGTGATAGGGCATCCATCGATGATAATGGTATGGCCCCAGCTGATTGACTTCCATGACCAAAGGTTGATCCAACTATAAGCTCAGAAGATGGGGTAATAGGCAGTGGAGGTGGAGGTAGAGGTACAGCTCGATGCTATGCTAAAGCAGAAGACCCCTCAAGATCTAGCACTAACCACCAAGTCGATGGTGAAGGAACCTAAGGTTGACCTTGTGCAAACTGGTCTTGTTGATCATCGGGCTCATCCTATAGAAGTAACTGCCTAGACTGTGAATGGCCCAATGAACCTCCCCTGTGATCATTGCCTCACATCTTGCATAAAAAATTGTCTTAATTAATTATTTTCATTCAACTTATTATACATAATACAGATAGAGTTTTCCAGGAATTAGAATTTATACTTTGGGTTTAGGAATATAAATTCATTAATAGAAATGCCTAAATCTAATCAATATCATTATCATATTCATCATATTCCTTGTCACTTTCTGAGTCCAATTGAAGCTCCTCTTCATCCTTAACGTCCTCTTCATCAATTTCAAATATTGTGCCACTTGGTTCATACTAATTGAAGAATCGTTTATGATTAATATCCACAAGTTTATATTTTGGATAAATCTTTGTTTCCACATTTGGTGTTGGATCAAACCCATCACATTTAAACATTATAATTCTTTTAATTGGTAATCCAGGGTACTCCAACTATAACACTTTAATTAACTATCCATAATGATTAGTCTTGCCAATACTGTAATTAGTCCCCTAATGCATACCTCACTATTCATTATTGCCCTATGCGAACCATGACTTATAATGTGAAATTTACAACATTGACTACATAACCATTATAGGACATAACACTTCTTAATGGGCCCTTTAATAGATCCTTTAAGAAATGGTTTGACATCTAACCTACTCAATGTATAGTTTCACCTTTGTACAATTCAATAAGATTTGCATTTATGCTACTTAAAATTCTTCTTTTGTGAGATATCTAACCTTTCCTTTTCTTAGTGGCCTACTAGAATGAGTGAAAATTGATAGATTCCCTAGATGTTCATCCATATGTTCAACCACATTAATGTTGCATGGAACCTTTTAATGCCTTGTGTTGACATGTGGTTCAAAATAATGAGCACAAAATGATCATGCATCAACTAAGTATGCATTACACATGGAACCTTCCACTTTGGCTTTGTTTTTCACATTATTTTTTAACTCCCTAAAGTACCTGCATGGCTAACTATTTAGTCCCAGCAAGGTTAATTCTCCATATATTAATAATATACAATAATACATTAAACTAGTTACTTCTCGAATGGATACATCCACTGATATTGCACTAGACCTACAATCAATGCTTATATGCCAAATGCACCAGAAGATTTTCCATCGAATAAAAAAAGCTTGGAGGGAATATACACTCTAGTTTACACAATATTAAAGGAGTTTCTTCATTGAGTCATAATATGTCTTCTTCTCTAAGTGTTGTTAAAGTTAATTCTCTAAAGAATTTGCTCAATTTGGTCAATGCCTACCACACATTTTGTGGAAGTAGTTCCCTGAATGCTATTAGGAGTAATCTTTGCATAAACACTTTCCTTTTTTAATAAAGAAAAAAAAAATTAAAGGCTTAACTAGTATGCAACAAATCTTCACTATTCAATTGAAACCTTTAAATCCCACCAAATCAAATTGATTTATACAATTTGGTTAAATTTTAAAATTAAAACATTTTAGTTTAATTTCAATAAAATATTAATAAACCAAAAAATATTGTATATTTTTATTAATGATTCAAATGCTCAGCAAATTTGATTTATTTGTTTATATGTTTATTAATTCTATTTAACTCAAAATTTTATAAATCATAATTTTATAATAATTAAGGTTATGTTTGATATGATGTAATGCAATATAATGTAATCAATCATGTAATAAAATGAATGATATAGTGTAATGTAATTGTCATTACATTTCTATATTTGATTGTAATATGAAAATATAAGTAATGTAATGTAATGTAATGATAATTTTTATTTTAATATTTAGTTTATTTATGGTGGTAAAGACTGAGTTAGTAGTGGTCAAGTGATAATGATGGGGTGGCAACCAACTGGTGGTAGCAATAATGGTTGGATGGTGGTAGTAGTGGTGGTTGTGATGGCAATGCTAGTGACAGGATGGGGGTGATGGTGGTAGTGTTACTAGAGGCAGTTGAGTGGTGGTGGTTGTTAGGCAGTGGTGGTGGTAGCGGTGTTAAGTGTTGGTAGAGGCAGTGGTCGAGTGGTGGTGGTGGTGGCCAATTGATGGTGGTGGTGGCCAGGTGACCGAGCAATGGTGGTGGTGGTGACGATAATAGTGGTGGTCAGGGCAAGACCCAGGGGGGCAAGGGGCAACCTTTGTCATCCAAATATTTTTATAAATGTTTTAATAGGTGTATTAAAATTTAATTTTTTTTCATTAATTGGTCACTTAAATATTTTATTAACCCCTCAAATATTTATAAAAATCTCAAATACATATAACAAATTTTATCTTTTTATTGATTGGCCCTCAAAATTTATGTTGATACTAATAATTTATAATTTATTTATTATAATTTAAACTGAAGCATTAAAATTACTTAGTTGTCATTCAATGAGTATAAAAGTTCAATTAAAATTTAATTATTCAAACTTTTATATTCGCACATTAAAATTTGATTGGTATTAAAATTCAATTGGTAATTATTTGAAAATTAAATACAAGTCATTCTAATAATTTCCTGTCATATAATCTCAAATCACGTGGAATTTTTTTCTAATTTATATTTTTGCCCTCTCCTTATATGGGTACGATATAATTTTTTTCCCCTTCCCTCTCATTTAGCTTTCTATCCTTTATGCCATTTTATTTATATTTGTATAAGTAGACAAACTATTAATCTTAACTCTCATGTAAATTTTGGATTGATTAATTAACTTAAATATACATTTATTTTTATCTAATATGTTTACTTTATTGTTTTATTAATTTCTAATTTTTATGTCTTTTTAATTTTAATAATTATTATTTTTTAATCTTATATTGTTATGCATATAGTCTAACTATTTAGGATTTACATTTATATTTTAGTTTTTAGGTTTATGAATTTTATGTAAAGTTTTGATATAGTATTTTGATGTTGACTAATTTTTATAATTTTATTAATACTATTTAATTTAAAATTATTCTTTTACTAATAATAAATCATATTTATTATTTTCATAGATAAAAATAATTATAAATATATTTTTATTATTTATTAATTAATTAATAACATAAAATATATACTATATTTTTTTAGTTAGTTCACTGATGATCAACTAAATATTTTCGATTTTGATCAATTTTGATTTTTTTTTTCAATTCAGTTTGATTCAATATCATTTCAAAGTTGGATAAATAAACGATTAAAAAAGAAATTAATTCAGTTCAGTTAAATTTATGTAACCAAATGTACACCTTTAATTGACCTTCGATGAAAAGTTTTTAACTCTATTCCTATTGATGATAGTTGTGACAGTAATTATAATAAATAAAATAAATTAAAATAAATAATTATAATTATATTTATTTTTATATTTAATAATTATTATATTAATTAAAATATAATTAATTATATAATATAATTATTATTTTATTATATTAATATTTTTATATTATTAAATAAAATAATAAAATATATAATATAATCACAATTATATCACACTTTCTATTTAAGTTATAAACGTTTGCAAATATAAATAACTTTGTGCTGGTGCTGCAGATAATTTGGCGGTGTGCGGTTAACGATTAACAAGACGCCGTCGGCTGCTCGGGTCGCTCAGGTCAACCAAGTCGCTGAGGGCTTTAAGTGGATAGCCAAGCACATCAACGTATTTCCTATTAAATGTATACTTGCATTTATGTTCCATCAACCTAACTTATCTTTCTAAATTACTTGTCATTGCCTTTACATTTCTCTTTAAAACTATTCATAACTTCACCTCAAAATTAAATTAAAAATTATCAGAGTCAATATAATAAATTAGAACTTAACAAAGTGTGCCAATCCAATTTAATTATATCCACCTATTCTGCCATATCAATTAAATCAAATAACAATTATATATTATAATCATTTAGAAAATTTTAAACAAAAATAAAGTTGATATTTCTCTTTTTTTTTTAATTTAAAAATTCATGAATAATTAATTATCCAAATTAAAGAAAATTAATTCTTTTAAATTGTCAAAGTTTTGATTTTCAACGTTTTGAATTGGTTAATAATTAATTTCAAAATAAAAAAAAAAGTAGTTACAATTCCCATTTAGCAATGGTTACTATAGCCATATGGCTCAAGAAAAGGATTATATATTTATAATTTTAATTGCCTAACTATAATTGTTATCAATTTTTTAATTAGTATAAAATCAGTAAAATTAAAAGATTAATTAATTAACATTGAAAATAAACGTAAACTTTTAAATTTTTAGTCATTATAATTATAACATATAAATTTTCACAACATAATTCTTTAAAAGATTGATCAAATTTTCATGAAAGTTTATATTTTTTGATAATTAACCTTTAATTAATAAAATTATTGTTATTTTTAAGAAAGTTTGGATTAAAAAATTGTACGTTTTGAAATTTTGATAATTATTTTGGTAAGGAGATATTATATATAGAAAGTAATTTTTTACTTTACTTATAATATTTTATTTATTTAGTAAAATACCCAAAGTCACTTGATGTTGAATTACCTTTAATAATTAAATATCTTCAAAAAAAATTGAATCTTTAAAAAAAATAATTATTAATTTCTCACAAAAAATTAAATATTTAATTTTCATAAATAAATAGTAAAATTATTTGAATTTGAAAGGTCAAATTAATTAAGCAATTATATATTATAACCGTTTATGAAATATAGAAAAAATTTATTGTTGACCTTTATATTAAAACCATTTATAAAATATAGAAAAAAATTATTGTTAACCTTTCTCTCTTTTCTTTTAAAAAAAATTAAAATTAGTTAATATAATTTAATGTTGAAATTAGTATATATTTAACTATCTAAATGAAAGACAATTAGCTCTTTTATATTGTCAAATTTTTTATTTTCAACATAATTAATACTTTTTAATTATTTGAATTTGAAAGGTTAAATTAATTAAGGAGTAAAATTTGGATTGTATTTAGAAAATTAAATTAAATAACAATCATATATTACAATAGTTTAGAAAATACAAAAATAATTTGCCATTATTTGGAGTTGAAAAGTCAAAATTAATTTAGGAGTGATATTTGGATTTAATTGGGTAGTTAAAGTAAATGATTATTATTATTGTTATTTTTTTAGAAAGTTTGGATTACAAAAATTGTACGTTTTGAAATTTTGATAATTATTTTAGCAAGGAAAAAATATATTTGAAAAGTAATTTTTACTTGTAATATTTTGTTTATTTAGTAAAATACTCAAAGTCATTTTGATGCTGCATTATTAGAATTTGAGAGGTTAAATTAATTAAAGAGTAAAATTTGAATTATATTAAAATATAATTGCCATTAATAAATTCAATTAAAATTTCCCACTTGATATAATTGTAATCCATTTGAAATCTTATGTAGCATTATCAAGGAAAAATTTATATATATATATATATATATATATATATTAATTTTTAAATATTATATTTAATCACAAAGGTTTTAATTTTTAAAAACTAAATTTTAAAGTAAATAATAATTTAAATCATAAAAATTAAGATAGTGGTGTAAATAATAATAATAATTAAATAAAAAATAAAAAAGAATTAGATAATAATTAACATAAAAAAAGTAATTTATGGAAGGTAACATTTGATAAATTCTTTAAGGAAATACCACATGGCAGCATCCCTGTTTTTGCATAAATAAATTTATAAAAAAATAAGCAATATAGATAATTTTTTTAAATATTACATTTAATCATAAAGGCCTTAATTTTTAAAAATTAAATTTTAAAGAAAATAATAATTTAAATCATGAAAATTAGTGTAGTGATGTAAATAATAATAATGATAATTAAAAAAATAAAAAATAATTAAATAATAATTAATATAAAAAAAAATTATTTATAGAGAGTGATACGTAACAAACTCTCTAAGAAAAATACCACATGACAATATCACAAAAATATCTATCTACTTTATATATATATACATCCCAAATATTAATAGGACTTAACATGTGTTAAGTGAGAGTGTTGACATCGAAAATCCCATATCAAAATAATATTTACAAAATTAAGATTTAGAGACATACTTTTGCATGAGGTTTACAATGAGTAACTATTACCTTTATGTTTGTTTACTGCTCATTAATATTATTTAAATATTTAAAGAGATTAGATTAATTTTTTATTTTATTAATATTTATATCATTTTGAGAGGTTAAAACTCTATTTAGAAATATTAATTATTTTAATAGTTATTAGCTATTATAATAGTTATTAACTCTAAGTTATTAAATATTAATATTTTTGTTACATTTACTCTTTAATCTTTTTAGTTATTTTGGGCATTAATTTCAATTTTATTTAATTTTTATAATTTAAAAAATACAATTATACATTCTCTTTATTTTCTAATCCTTGAATTATTTAGTCCATGTAATAATAATTTCTCTCTTTGTTAAATAATTAATTAACAAAAAAAATTATTTAAATTGGACATAAAAATTACTAAATAGACAAAAGAAAAATATAAAAAATAATTAATTTTATTAAAATATATTAATTAAATAATAATTTTTTTTAAAAAAATTCCTATTAGTTAAAAAAATGAAAATAACTATTATTTATTAATTTTTTACAGAGAAGAATTAATTAAGTTTATTGAGTGATTTATCCGCACGGCTAAGTAAAATAAATGAGGATGACGAAGGGGAAGAGTAAAGGAGGCTGCGTTCATGCATTGAAAGGGTATGATGAGCGACAGTCAATTGAATAAATGTATTTACGTTGCGTTAGAAAACACATTAATGTTTCTTAACTCCACCCGTTGCCAAGCCAGCTGTTCATATTTATCTTTCACACTCAACTTCTCTAAATATGCTTTAAATAATGTCATCGTAAGGAAAACAATAGTATTAAACAATAGATTTTTTATTTTAATAAAATTAATTATTTAATTTTTTTATTTTATATATTACATTATTTAGTCTCTCATCAAATTTTTTATTTATTAATATATTTAAAAAAGGAAAATTTATTATTACAGGACTAAATAGTTTAAGACTTAGAAAATACAGAGACTATATAATTATATTTTTCAAATTATAAAGACTAAATAAAATTTAAATTAACAACTAAAATAATTGCATAGACTAAATAGTAAACAAAATAAAAATATAGAGCTTAAATAATATATTTTTTAAAAAACATATCAATTTGTTAATTTTGTTAAAGTAAAAAAAATAAATAATAATTTATTTTATATTTTACTATTAATTTTAATTAAATTTAAACTCCCGACCTCCAAAATACGTTAATATTATAGCGTATATGATTAGACTTAAATCCTACTGTTAGAGCTAAATGAAATTAATTAATTAATTAATCTACCTAAAACTTTGTCAAAGACAGTGATAAGCTAATTTGATATTTCGATATTCTTAATAAATAAAAAAATAATTAATTAAAAAGAAATTTCTATTAAAAATCTGAAATAAAATTAGGAATGAGCTCCTCCAAAGCTGCAGTTGATTAATTCATGTTGAATGCCAACCATATTTCATAAAGATAATTAAAAGGTTGCCATCCACAATAACAAACCTATCTAAGGGACCAAATTATATTTCAAATAATATTTAATTTCTCATCAACGAAAATATTCATGAGTTATTATTGCAAAATCAACTAGTCATTGGTAAGTACTTAGTGGGATGTATGCAGGGTTTATAGAAGTCCTGAATTAACTTAAAAAATAAAATTGAATTGTAAAATTGTATTAAATTAAATTTATTTTATCATTTTGATTTAATTTTTATTTTTAATTAAGAATTAAAATCAAAACTATACTAAATTGAAATCTAACTGACATGAGAAGAAAAAAACACTTTATGATATGAAAAAATAAAAAATTGAAAAGCGAAAAGTTATTCTCTCATATCATCAATCGTTACTGTACAATGCAGATAAATACAAATGCAAAGAAATATCTAGAATTTTACACCTCATTTCTGCAGCTCATTTATACCATTAACGTTTTTGGTTACATGTTGAACAACATCCCTTTATTTTTTCACTCATTTTGGCCTTAATAAGAAGCAAAAGGACAATGCATTCCTCAGAAAAAAGTACACTTTTAAGGGTGTGCAAACAGTTGGTTCGGTTTCGAACCGAATTGAATCTATAAAATCGAAAATTGAAAATAAAAAATTTTAAATATCGAACCAAACCAATTAATAAAAGAAAATCGAATCAAATCGAATCGATAAATTTCAGTTCAGTTCGGTTTTAAACCGATCAAACCGAAATTCATAAAGTTTCATATTTTTAACATTAAATCTAAATAATAAAACATAAAAACAAAAAAAAATTAGAAATCAAAACTCAAAAATCTTAAGGTTCGGTTCGATTTTCTTTGATTTTAGTTCGGTTCGATTCGGTTTGATTCGATTTGATTCGATTTTCTTTGATTTCCTATATATATTAATAATTTCGGTTCCGTTTGATTTTTTTTATTTTTTATGAAAATAACCGAACTGAACCGATTAATCGAAATTATCAAAATTATAAACCGAACCGAACCAATTGAATTTTAAAACCGAACCAATTGAACCGAATTGAATCGGTTCGATTCGATTTTTCAGTTTAAACCGAAAACTGTTGTCCCCTACCTATTTCTGAGCAAGAAGTTGTCTTAAATTTTTTCTTTTCTATGGATTAACCATTCACCAGCAGAATATTAATTATCTTTATTGTTGGACTAGCTAGATGAGATATCTGTGAAGCGTGGAGTAATTTGTTTTATTTTTGACTTATTATTTTTGACTTATAGCATGTTACAGAAAGTTTTAGTTTTATGATAAGTGATGGTTTTGTTGAGAGATTAAAAAAAAAAGGCTGCATATGTAAGTTCAAGGTAGTGCAAAGCATCATTATATAGTTGTCAAATAATTCTGGTGTTCAACTTAGATATTGCTTGGTAGACCATAATCGGATATGATGAAATATCATGGCATGAATATTCAATAGAATGATGAATAAGATATTAACTCCATTATATTTCATTACACTCCAGTGTGGTCTGCTACACACAAGCTTACTTCTTGGAAGAGTTGAATTTTTTGTCATAATCACTGAAAGATGATGAAAAATTGTTATGTTTTGAGAACCTTAGTTGTAAATCAAAGACTCTTAAATTGGCAATCAACCATGTTTTCTGCCTTCTTCTCCTGCTCTTCTTCTTACTTGTAGCCTTGTACGGACTTTATTAAACTACAGTGATCTTAGTGCATAAGCATAAGTTATGCTAAACTTACCTTTGACCCATTTATTATCTATTATACATGTTCATATTTATAAGGAATTTTCACGAATAGCATTACATAGGCTGTGCTAAACTTATGTAGAGGGATCCACAAAATTTTGAGGTTGTCATGGCCGAAAATATTTATTTTTTAGATAAAAAAATTCATCTACTTCCTTTTATATATATATATATAAGCTAAAAGTGCTAGATATAAATTAAATCACTGTAGATTACATGATTAAAGAATATGTATACCTAAAAATAGGTTTTTATCCATTATTTTCTATGAACAATGAAAAATAGAAGCGAAAGAGTAGGTTCATAACTCTCAATATCCACAGTCTTCAAATTCTATATGAATTCTATCTGATGTTAAATGGGGTTATCAGAATATATATATATATATATATAGGACTGAGAGTTAGGGCATCTTTCTTAGTGGGCTTATGAACAACCTGACCCATTACAGGCTTACCCAATCATATGACCCAACCATTTAGATATTGCCAATTACTAAACTTATTATTTGATATCATTATTTAATCTGTCAATGAGCCTAATAATTGATTAATGCTAATCCACATCCAGATACAAATAAATAATCCAACAATCTCCCACTTGGATAGCAGTAATCAATTTATTAAACTAAAAGTACAGATTAATAAAATACAAAACAGTAACCAATAACAAGTAAGCAATTTAACCTATAAAATCCAATTAATGTAATGACAAACAAAATAACATTGAATCCGATAGGAAAAATAATATTATATATATGTGCCAACAAAATATCAAAAAACAAAAAACTGAATTTAAATGGAATATGTGACAAGATATGTCCAAAAACAATGGTCTAAGCATTTCATACAAATGCTAACCCAAATGTAATATATAACAGACTCCCACTAAACCAAAGTATCATCAAAAGTTTTCACTACACCCATATGCGCAACATGCTTCTGAAAAACACTAATAGGTAAAGCTTTGGTTAATAGATCTGCAATCATTCGGTCCGTAGTAATATGTTTAATCCGACTTTGTGTTTCACGAATCTTCTCTCAAACAAATAAGAATTTGACATCAAAATGTTCAGTTCGACTAGAATTCCTGTGATTTTAAGAGAAGCAAATAGCAGGAGCATTGTCGCAATAAATGGTCAAGGGCCTTGAGATGTTCTCAACAACAAGCATACCAGAAATCAATTTCTTTAACCAAACAACTAGACAAGTGGCCTCATAACAAGCAACAGACTTTGCTTCCATAGTGGAGGTAGCGGTAAGTGTTTGTTTGGTACTTTTCCAAGAAACAACTCCTCCAGACATCATGAAGATGTAACCAGAAGTAGATTTTCTATCATCTACACAGCCTGCAAAGTCAGAATCAGAGTACCTAATGACTTCCAGATCGCCAGATCTTTTGTAAGTCAACATATAATTCTTAGTACCCTGCAAATATCTCATAACTTTCTTTGCAGCTTTCCAATGACTCCATCCAGGATTACTCAAGTATTTACCAAGGACACTAATAGTAAATGCCATATCAGGATAAGTGCATACTTGAGCATACATCAAGCTCCCAACTGCAGAACTATATGGAATCTTTTCCATTTCAGTCCTTTCTTTGTCATCCTGAGGACACTGAGCTTTAGAGAGTTTCTCACCTGAAAGAATAGGTGCAATAGAAGATGAGCATGTGTGCATGTTAAATCTCTTAAGAACTCAATCAATATAAGTTCCTTGAGACAAACCCAATATGCCTCAAGACCTATCACGGTGAATCTGAATACCCAGGACATATGTGGCCTTACTAAGATTTTTCATGTCAAAGTGACTAGAAAGCATGTATTTTGTCTCGTTCAATAGATTGATGCTATTACTGGCAAGAAGAATGTCATCAACATACAACACTAGAATAATGAAATGGCTCCCACTCATCTTTTGAAAGATGCATTGATCTGAAGCATTCTTATTAAAACCAAGAGAAGTCAAAACTTGATCAAACTTCAGATACCATTGTCTAGAAGCCTGTTTCAACCCGTAAATGAACCTTTTCAACTTGCACACTAAGTGTTCTTTACCAGCTTCTATGAAACCATTAGGTTGAACCATATATACATCTTCATACAAGTCTCCATTTAAGAAAGTTGTTTCAACATCCATCTGGTGGAGTTCTAAGTCATAATGAGCAACTAAAGCCATAACCACACGAAAAGCATCTTTAGTGGACACTGGGGAAAATGTTTCTGTATAATCTATACCTTCCCTCTGATCATAACCTTTTGTTACTAGTCTGGCCTTGTACCTTTCTACTTCACCTTTGACTCCACATTTGGTCTTAAAGACCCATTTACAACCTACAACTTTACAACTATCTGGTAATTCAATAAGATCCCAGACTTGATTGTGATACATAGAAGATTGTTCATCCTGCATGGCTCTCATCCATTCTGAAGAATTAGGACCACATATAGCCTCATGATAAGAAATAGGATTAGAAATATCAGCACCATCAAACTCGCGTTCCTTTAAATAGACCATATAATCATTTGATATTGCAGTTCTACGAATCCTTTGAGATCTCCTCAAAGGTGCAACTTCATCAACTGTATCAGGCCCCTCAGCATCTACAATCGGTGGTTCTAAAATGACATCAACAGGATTCTGAACTTCATCATTGCCCTCAAGAGGATTAAAATCTACCGAGGAAGGCAGCAAAGGCACAGGAAAGAGAACAGTCTCATCTTTAAGATTGACAACACGAGGTATTTGACTTCCACTATCCATCTCATCCTCAAAATAAACAGCACGATCTGATTCAATCACTCTAGTAGAATGAGTTGGACAGTAAAATCTACTACCTCTATAACTTGTACAATAGCCAATAAAGAAACCACTAACAAATTTAGCATCTAGCTTTTTGATCTGAAGGTTATATGGCCTCACCTCTGCCTTACAATCCCATACATGAAAATGTTCAAAACTGGGCTTCTTACCAAACATTAACTCATAGGGAGTCTTAGGCACTGATTTAGTAGGAACTTGATTAAGAATGTACACAGAAATTTTCAAAGCATCACCCCATAAAAATTCTGGTAAAGAAGAATGACTAAGCATACATCTCACCATGTCCATCAAAGTATTATTTTGCCTCTCTGCAACTCCATTTTGTTGTGGAGTCCCAGGCATGGTATACTGTGCCTCAATCCCATATTCTTGTAAATATAAAGCAAAAGGACCAGGATTTCTACCAGTCTCAGTATACCTGCAATAATACTGACCACCCCTATCTGATCTTACACATTTAATATTCTTCTCAGTTTTCAGTTCAACTGCTGCCTTAAATGCTTTAAAGGCATCCAAGGAACTAAACTTCTCATAAAGAAGATCAATCCAACCATATCTAGAATAGTCATCAATAAAAGTGATGTACTATTTAAAACCTCCCATAGCAACAGGAGAAATGGGTCCACAGATATCTGTATGTATCAAATTCAACACATCTTCACTCCTAATTGCCCCTTTGTTTCTAGCTCTAATAGGAGATTTTCCCTTAATGCAATCAAAACATGTATTAAAGTCAAAGAAATCCAGACTATGCAAAACACTCTGTTTAACTATCCTTTCTAATCTTTCCCTAGAAATGTGACCCAAACGTCTGTTCCATAACATGGAAGAGTTCTCATTAACTCATTGACGTTTGTGCCCAATAACAACATTGATAGGAACATCAACAGATTGAAAAGGAACTAAATTTAAATCCAACATGTATAAACCATTGCATAAAACAGTGGAACCAACAATATCAAATTTAAAATAGATTACAATTTTTCCATTGCCCTGAAGAAACACATAACCACACTTATTTAAAATAGAACTGGAAATTAAATTTCTCCTTGAAGAAGGAACATAAATAGTATCATTTAATTCCAACACATGTCCAGAAGATAAATTCAAAGAAACAGTCCCTATGAGTTCTACTACTGCAACTCCATTTACTCCTAAAACAGTATTCTCCTTTTCAGTTGGCTTCCTCACGTTTTTGAACCCGTACAAGGAATCTGAAACATGAATGGTAGCACCAGAATCCAACCACCAAGAATTTGAAGGAACATCAATAACATTTGATTCAAAACATACTAGAGCTAGAGGGGCAAGTTCTAGACTATTACCTTCCTTCTTATGCTTCTTCTTAAGCTTAAAACAGTCCTCTCACTTATGGTCAAGCTTCTTGCAATAGTTGCATTTGCCTTTGAAGGGCTTCTTCTTAACTGTTAAATTATGATCATGCTTACCACCATTCTTGTTTTCAAATTTAGCTTTAGGTTTCTTGTCTTTTTAAAATTTCTCATTAGTTTTACTACTAGACCCTTTAAAAACATAATTAACAGAAGGAGTATTCCCTTTCCTCATAGATTCCTCTTCTTGGCACACAATGGCTATCAACTGATCAACTTTCCACTCCCCTTGTTGGGAGTTGTAAGAAGTCTTGAGAATTTTGAATTGGGGTGGAAGAGATTCAAGAATGCGCCAGAACAGAAAACTTTCTCCCAAATCAAGATCAAAAGACTTGAGCTTGTTGAAATAACTTATAAGTGTCATGATGTATTCCCATACACCACTGACACCATCATATTGGGTGTGCTCCAGCAAAGAAAGATAATGACTCTTTTGAGCCTTGTCAAACTTTTTAAACTTTTCAGCAACAGCCTGCAAAAATTCCTTAACAGTCTCCTTATCAAGAATACCTTGTCTTATGGACTTATCTATAGTATACTTCATCACCATTAAGCAAACCCTATTAGAATTTTGCCACTTTTCATGATAAGTCTTCTCAGCAACAGTGGATTCATCAGTAAGTTCAGCAGGTACATCAACCCTTAAGGCTAAATCTAGTTGGGATATTGCTAAGTACATGCTCAGAGACTCTTTCCAATCATTAAAATTGGAGCCATTCAGAGTTTTCACAGCAGATAATTGCATAGAAACAGCAGCTAGAATCAAACAATAGAGGAAACATGAATTATGAATATAACATAATCACAAAACTAAAGTTTCCTTTTAGATCTAGCTAAGAAAGCAATTATGAACAAAACTGTTATTTATTATAATCCCGTCTAAGGGTCCCAGATTACAATAAAATCAAAAAAACTCATTGAACTTATCAAATATATATATATATATATATATATATATATATATATATATATATATATATATATATATATATATATATATATAAAAACGAACATCTTTAACACTTTTATACCGATAGGGTATTAAAAGATATTAAAGACAATTAACAAATAATATTACAACCAACAATAACATATTATATTAATAACGTTATACCAATGGGTATATCCACTATTAATATAATCCAAATAGCTCTTGAAGTCCATGGGATAAATTTTAAATAAACTAGCAAAACAATTTTATGACTAGTCCCACGATAGGTGAGTTCATAATTATAAAAGTGTTTAACATAATCAGAATTTTCATAAACACTATATTATGAGCATAGTAGTAATGTTACTACTCACAAATATGTTTTCAATATGCCTAAATATAATTAGTTCAACAAAACTAACAACTATTAATAAACACATAATATTACCATAATTAATAAATACATAACAAAACAGAATTATAAGTATTTTATGCTATTGGCTTTTGTTAAATTAATTATATGTGACAGTATGCATGTTTCATATGGACTATAATCATAATCATTATATGAATATATTATGTACTATTTCAAAAACCAACATATAGCCATGTAAATTTTGAAATTCAATATATACATGTCCCACGAAATTGATTTCAGCAGCCCATTAAATCGTGAAAAAAGTTTGACAAGTGGAAGATTTATATATATATATATATATATATATATATATATATATATATATATATATATAATCATGAAATCAATATATATTTATATAACAATATATATCATGAAATTAAATTTAATATTTATTTACCGAGATTAATATTTAAACATACAACAATGAAATTAATAAATAAAAAAATCCTTAACCATGGCTCTGATACCAATTGTTATATATAAATTAAATCATTATAGATTACATGATTAGAGAATATGTGCACCTGAAAATACGCTTATATCCATGATTTTCTATGAACAATGAAGAACGGAAGCGAAAGGGTAGGTTCACAACTTTCAATATCTACCGCCTTCAAATTCTATATGAATTCTATCTGATGTTAAATGGGGTTATCAAAATATATATATAGAAAGAGGTCTGAGAGTTAGGGCCTCTTCCTTAGTGGGTTTATGAACAGCCTGACCCATTACAGGCTTACCAAATCACATGACCCAATCCATTTAGATATTGTCAATTACTAAACTTATTATTTGATATCATTATTTAATCTGTCAATGAGCCTAACAATTGATTAATGATAATTCACATCTAGATACAAATAAATAATCCAACAAAAAGAACTAAAAATATTAATCAAAATTTAAGAATTATATCTATCATTAATTAATACTCAACTCAACTCAACTCAACTCAACTAAGCCTTTATCTCAAAAATTTGGGGTCGGTTATATGGATTCGCTTTCTCCACTCTAAACGATTTTGGGTTAAATCCTCAGAAATGTGTAATACTTCTAGGTCATGTTGTACTACTTTCCTCCAAGTCAATTTAGGTCTACCCCTTTTTTTCTTTCTATCCTCTAACCTAATGTGCTCTACTTGTCTAACTGGAGCCTCCGTATGTCTACACTTTACATGACCAAACCACCTCAATCTCCCTTCTCTCAACTTATCTTCAATTGGCACCACTCCTACCTTTTCTCTAATACTCTCATTATGGACTTTATCTAGTCTAGTATGGCCACTCATCCACCTTAACATTCTCATATCTGCAACTCATATCTTAGACGCATACGACTCTTTCAGTGCCCAACACTCACTACCATATAACATAGCCGATCGTATAGCTATACGGTAAAATTTTCCTTTTAACTTATTGGGAATCTTACAATCACATAAAACTCCCACGGCAAGTCTCCACTTCAACCATCCGGCTTTAATCCTATGACTAACATCCTTCTTACATCCCTCATCTACTTGAAGGACTGAGCCTAGATATTTAAAGTGATTACTTTGGGACAGTACTACTCCATTCAAACTAACTCCTTCCCTATCACCAGTTTCACCTTCACTGAACTTGTAATGCATGTATTCTGTCTTCGTTCTACTTAACTTAAAACCCTTTGACTCTAGAGCACTTCTCCAAAGCTCTAGCTTTCTATTGACTCCTTCTCGTGTCTCATCTATCAGAACAATATCATCCGCAAACATCATGCACCAAGGAATACTCTCTTGTATATGTTTCATCAATTCATCTAAAACTAATGTAAAAAGGTAAGGGCTTATGGCTGATCCTTGGTATAATCCAATTGAGATCAGAAAATCTCTTGTGTCCCCTCCCACCGTACGCACAATAGTAGTTGCTCCTTCATACATATCTTTCAACACTAGTATGTACCTAATAGATACCCTCTTTTGTTTTAACACATTCCATAAGACATTTCTTGGAACACTATCATAAGCCTTCTCCAAATCAATAAAAACCATGTGTAGATCTTTCTTCACATCTCTATATTTCTCCATCAAGCTTCTAATGAGAAAAATTGCTTCCATAGTTGAACGACCGGGCATGAAACCAAATTGATTGAGAGAGATAGAAGTATCATGACATAGTCGATGCTCCACAACTCTCTCCCACAACTTCATAGTATGGCTCATGAGTTTAATTCCCCTATAGTTTGAGCAACTCTGTATGTCTCTCTTATTTTTAAAAATAGGTGCTAAGATACTCCTCCTCCATTCATCAAGCATTTTCTTTGAGTTTAGAATTTTATTAAATAATTTAGTTAACCATGCCACTCCCATATCTCCCAAATACTTCCACACTTCAATTGGTATTTAATCGGGTCCACAGGCTTTACCCACTTTCATTCTCTTAAGTGCTTCCTTTACTTCTAAAGATCTAATCCTTCTAGTATAATTCACATTCTTTTCTATTGTTCTATAATCTATATTCACGCTATTACAATTTTGACTATTATTAAAGAGATCATTAAAATAATTTCTCCATCTTTCTTTAATGTCCTCATCTTTTACCAACACTTTTCCTTCTTTATTCTTAATGCACCTAACTTGATTGAGATATTGACATTTCATTTCTCTCCTCCTTGCTAATCTATAAATATCTTTCTCCCCTTCTTTAGTTCCAAGTTTCTCATATAACTTTTCAAAGGCCTTTGCTCTTGCTTAACTAACTGCCTTTTTTGCCTCTTTCTTTGCTATCTTATACTGTTCATATGCCTCATTATCTATCATTAATTAATATTTGACATAAATTAAAAAAATAATAATTTTATTTAAAAATATAAAATGTTTGATTTTTCACTTTAAAAATGAAATTAGTTTTATTAGATAAGCCCTAAATGAGTTTAAAACTTTAATTTAATGCAATTTTTTTATTTATAAACACATATATCTTAAAACTAAAGATTCACAATCAAGATTTTCAATTGTGTCAATCATTAATTAAAATTTGACATAATTAAAAAATAATAATTTTTTAAAATATAAAATATTTGGAATTTAAAGATATAAAATATTTGAAATTTCAATTTAAAAGTAAAATTAATTTTATTAGATAAGGTCTAATTGAGTTTGAAATTTTATTTTAACTTTTTTCTCAATTATAAATTTAATTATTAGTATTAAATAATAGCTAACTTAATAATTTTATTTTAATAATTATTGGTATTATATTAAAAAAAACATTTTGTCTCAAAAATAAGGTAATAAAGGTAGAATTGCCCCCAAAAATAAGGTAATATTAATTATTCGAGTCATTTTCTCGAATATGAGGTCTTCTACTTATATCTCAATCTAAGCCAATTAAGATAAGAAAGTACTATTAGACTTAACAATTATGATGATTAATTAATTAAGTTAATATAATAAAATTATAATAAACTTTAAAATGGTGAGATTTTAAATTAAAATTAAATAAATTAAGAAATATTAATTATTAAAATAATAATTGAAGGATAAAAAATATTAATACTTAAGGTTATATTTTTCATTGTTATAAAAAAAATTATATTAATTATCAAATTTTTTAAATTTGTAATTGAGAAACTAAATATCAAAACTCGACTATCAAGTTAGGCTCGTAAGAACATTATGGAATTAAATAGTGGATTCCATAGTTAGCGAATTAAAATAATCTGTCAAGTCTATCTTATTTTTTAAATTTTTTATATAATTAATTAATTTTATTCATATAAAAATATATTATATTGATTTATATTTTATTTTTATTTTTATTTCAATTAATAAAAGTCTATTAATAAAAAAGAAAATCAAACTTTATCACATTTTATCGATTATATTCAATAATTTCAATTTTGGTAGAATTGACTAAAATTTTAAAATATACAAAAAAAAATTTATTAAAATTTTTTTATAATTTTATCCAATTTATTTTGACATATTATTTTACTTTATTTTTTAACCGATCCAATCTTACCAATATTATCAGTTACTTTAAAACTTTATTTTAATACTTATAGTGCATAAAAAATTTTAATTATTTAATTAAATTTGATAATTTTAGTCTCACATTTTCTATCTTTATTACTATAATCTCATCACTACTTAATACTTAATGTTTATCAAAATAAAATTATGAAAAAATTAATAAATATGATAATATTAAAATTTCAATATGATTTTAAACAAGTCAAAAATAGAATTCAAAATTCGATCACAATTAACTACTGAATTATAAACTTAATTATTATTTATTCAAAATTTTTTATTTCAATGGATCAATTACCATTTGAAACTAATTAATTGAACTATTAACTTTTAATTTGGAATGAATTAACTTTTAAGAGCGAATTAGATGAAGTCTATTTTATTAAGGTAATTTAACAAAACTTCTCCTCTTATCTAATCAATTGTTTACCTTAAGAGTATATTATTTTTTAACATATCATTAAAGAAACGTTATTCATCATACATTTTCTCATATAAAATATGTCATATATATTATTAAAAATAAATAAAAAAAATTATTTAAAACGTAATTATTTTTTATGATATAATTTAAATAATTGTATATTTCATAATAAATATATTTTTATTGATATGTTTCTCTCAAATTATAACTTAATTTTTTGAAAATTACATAATTATATAAGGACATGTGTCTGAGTGTAGAGTAGAATATGGTTAATGATTGGGCACTGATTCAAACGCATGAATCATTTATGTCAATTTTTACTACTCCTTTGTCGGCAGTTGGAAAAAGCATTTTTAAATTACTTAATTAATTAAGAAAAATAAAAATTTATTTCATAACAATTTTTTAAACAATAAAATGTAATAAAATTATATATTTATTTTTGTTTTCAAAATTTAGCCTCAAAAATTAAACACTTCAATTAAAGGGTATTTGATCAATAGTTTTAGTTTGATATTATTAGAGTCATCTACATGAATATCGTCTCCTATTCCTATCTCAATGTTAAGAAAGTGCTAATTGGACTTAGCAACTATGATGATTAAGTACTGAATTAATAAATTTTAATTTAATATATTAAAATTATAATAAATTTTAATTTAAATAAATTAAGAAATATTAATTATTAAAATAATAATTGAAGGATTAAAAATAAATTAATAGTTAAGGTTATATTTTTCATTGTTATAAAAGATTATATTTATTATCAAATCTTTTAAAATTATAATTACCAAACTAAATATCGAAACTCAATTTTCATGTTAGGCTCATAAGAACATTATGAAATTGAATATAGTGGAGTAAGCAGTTAGCCAATTAAAGTCAATTCTATCAAATCTTTTAAATTTTTTTATAATTGATTAATTTTATTTAGGTAAAAATATAATAAATCAACATATTATGTGAACAATATCAAATCTTTTAAATTTTTTATATAACTGATTAATTTGGCTAATTTTTATCTATCATTATTGAACTTTAGGAGTTGTTTTAAAAAAGTTCCTGAACTTCAATTTATGTCACAAAAGTCATCTAATTTTAATTTTATATAAGCCAAAATCTTTTTGGCCAGATTCTGTTGAAAACTCCATGCAACAGCTGACTATACATGTCATGTTGGCTTTAACACAAATAAAAAAAAAATCTCTCTGACATGTGACATTTTAATAATAAAAAATAATTTTCTCTCTCTTTCTCTCTCTCTCTCCCCCTTCTGTTTCAATCAAACCTAATGCACATATAAATAAAAATTAACATTTAAGAAAAAAAAAGTCCATATGCAATATAAATCATCATTCATCACAATACTCAAACAAAACATCAATAATTTCTATTTTTCAACCAAACCTAGATTCATCACAACACCTAAATGATTGCATAAGAGAGACTTGTTTAGCGATGGAGACAGCGAAAACCCAAGTTCCTCCATGTCGTTGATTTAACAGCACTTTTTAGATCAACAATGAATGAATTTTAGGGACTGAGGTAGGACTTGGGACAAAAGCACATTGAAATAGCACTTCAAGTTGAAAGCAAGAAATCAACATGACACATGAGTGTGCACTCACTAGGTAGAGCCAAGTGGGTTTGAGCATAAGAAAAAGAGGTGACCAAAAAGATACGAGCGAAAGGCTAAGAATGGTGAGATATGCGATGCGTTGATGCATCAAGGAGAGATAGAGAGAGGCAAGCAGAGAGATGCTAACAAAAGGGAGTGATATTAGTGGCAGTAGTAATAACGAGAGTGAGACCATCCATTTTTTGGAAATTAGGTAGTAATTTCTGAAAATTAAAAGTAAATAACATTGAAATTTTACAATATCCTTGTTCTTGCAAACTCAAATAGTGTTGGGTTGTTGGATAGAAAGGCTAGAGAAAGCAAAGGAAGGGAGGAAGCTTATCTATCTCCTAATGCATTAGGTCGTGGGTTTGTGGTAGAGGAGAGTGAATAGAGGTTTGTGGAGTTAGGTTTGTGGATCTGTGCCCAAAGGGGATGGGTTTTAGAGTGTTGCATAAGGGATAGCAAGGTTGTGTTGGAGAGAGAGACAAAGGGAGGAAGGAGATGATAAGGAAGAGAGAGGATGGAGAGAGAAAACATTTTTCATTATTAAAATGCCAAGTATTAGAGAGAGAAATTTTTTTTTTTATTGTGTTAAAGCCAACAAGGCATGTTCATTAAGCTTTTGGCTGGAGTTCCCAATGAAATCCGGTCAAAAAGATTTTAACTGATATAAAATTAAAGTTAGATGACTTTTGTGATGCAAATTGAAGTTTAAGGATTTTATTTAAACAACCCTTAAAGTTCAAGGACAATGGGTGAAAATTAACTAATTAAATTTTGTTTAGGTAAAAATATAATATACTAATTTGTATTTTACTTTTTGTATTCTTCTTTCAATTAATAAAGGCCTATCAACTAAAAAAGCCAAACCTTATTTTATTTTGTCAAATTTGTCCAATCTTTTTAATCTTGATAGAATCGATTAAAATTTTAAAATGTACAAAAATTTTATCCAAGTTTTTTTAAAATTTTGAAAACTTGTCGCAATTTGATTCATTTTTTTATATATTCTTTCAATTAATTTTCTAATTGATCCAACCTTATCAATGTTATCAATTACTTTCAAATTTTATTTTGATATCCAATATGCATCAAAATTCTGAGTTATTTAATCAAATTTGATAGTTTTAGTGACACATTCTCTATTCTCACTGCTACTAAATCTCATCACTATTTAATACCTAATGGTTATCAAAATGAAAATATAAAAGAATTAGTGAATGTGATAATATTAGATGTCCGATGATAATTATAGGCAAGTTAAAAAATAGAGTTTAAAATTTTATTATCGAAAATTAAATAAAATTTTATTAACTTTTAAAATTTTGATTAATTTTATTAAAATTTAAAAAAATTAAATAAAATTATCAAATCGTGATAAAATTTGACTTTCTTTTCAATAGGCTATTAATAAAATATTTTGCTTTAAGAAAAAACCACTGTCAAGTCCCAATTAACCACCGAATTATGAACTTAGTTATTATTTATTCAAAATTTTTTATTTTAATGGATTAATTACCTTTTGAAACTATTAATTGAACTATTATTCTTACTTCTTAATCATTACACGTTCTAAACTTTTCACGTGCATCCGTACAAATCGCCGGCACGTGAAAAGTCATCGCAATCACAATGCCGTAGCGTAAGAAAGCAAATAATAATAATAATAATAATAATAATAAGCTGAAAGCATAAAAAATTAAATGCTTTTCATTAATTAGGTCCCAAAAAGCTAGGATAGCATATCTCCATTTAAATTGAAAAATTAAATTAAATTAAATTAATTTAATTTAATTGATTTATTTTTAAAATTTAATTAATTTAATTTATTTTATAAATTTTTAATAATTTTAATTAATTGATGTGGTTGGATTATTTTTAAAAAAAATAAAATAAAATAAAATAAAATAAATTAAAATTATTATAATATATATATATTAAGAAAATTTTAAAATTTTTTAGTTTTAATTTTTAAATTTTTTTTATATTTTTATTATTAAAATTTAATATTAAAAATATAAAATTTTATAAAATTTTGTTTAATTAATTTAAAATCAAATTGAATCGATATTTATTAATTTAATTAAATTTAATTTTTTTTAATAATTAATTTAATTTAATATTTAAAATTTTTAATTTTATTAATTTGATTCTATTCAAAACCAAATCAACTATTTGAATACCCCTACTAAAAGCTATGAATCTAGACATCGATTGGTGAGGCCACGCGAGTTGAATAATAGTGCCCACAAATTGCCGGCACGTGAAAAGTCGTCGTAATCACAATACTGCTTTTCATTAATTAGGTCTAAAAAAGCTGGATAGCACATTTTGTTTTAAATTGAAAAATTAGATTGAAAATTAATTTAATTTAATTTAATTGATTTATTTTTAAAATTTAATTAATTTGATTTATTTTATAAATTTTTGATAATTTTGATTAATTGATATAGTTTGATTATTTTTATAAAAAATAAAAAAAATCAGATCAAGCTGAAATTACTATAATGTATATATATATTTATATATTAAAAAAACTCTAAAATTTTTTAATTTTAATTTTTAAATTTTTTTTATGTTTTTATTATTAATATTTAACATTAAAAATATAAAATTTTATAAAATTTTATTTAATTAATTTAAAAATTAAATTAAATTGATATTTATTGATTTAATTTAATTTAATTTTTTTTAATAATTAATTTAATTTAATATTTAAAATTTTTAATTTTATTAGTTCTGTTTGATTCAGAACCAAACTAATTATTTGAACACCCCTACCAAAAGCTATGAATCTAGACATCGATTGGTGAGGCCTCGCGAGTTGAATAATAGTGCCCACGTGTTTTTTTTTTTTATTTTTCTCTGTTTTTTAATTTCTTAATGTATTACCCTCTCTCCATCTATAAATAATAAATTATATTTAAATTTTTATTTTATTTAAAATTATATAATACATTTAAAAAATTAAAAAAATTAATTATTTTTTTTAATTTTGTTCTTTATATTTATAAAATATAATAAATGATAATAATAAGCTTTACAAGTCGTCGCAATTACAGTGCCGTAGCGTGAGAAAGCAAATAATAATAATAATAATAATAATAATAATAATAAGCTGCAAACATAAGAAATTAAATGCTTTTCATTAATTAGGTACCAAAAACTATAAATCTAAATACCGATTGGTGAGGCCATGCGAGTGGAATAATGGTGCCCACGTGCTTTTTTCTTTTTCCCTATTTTTTAATTTTTCAATATATTACCTAATATTAAATTTATAATTTTATAATTTTAAAATCGACTCTAATAATATTTATTATTAATATTTTTTTAATCTAAAATGAATTAATTTTTAAGAGGGAATTGGAGTCAATTCATTTTAGACACTAATTATTTTTTTATATTTACTCTTTGCATAAAATATGTTATATATATTATTAAAAATAAATTAAAAATATATATGTAGTTATTTTTTTATGATATAATTTTAATAATTATACGTATATTTTATATTTATAACATAATAAGTATATTTTTTATTGATATGTTTATCTCAAATTATAACTTAATTTTTTCAAAATTACTTAATTATATTAGGACGGTATGAAATTCTTTATTCTGACTATAACCTGTAAAATATTAAATATTTTAATTTAAAAAAGGAATTATATTTCTTTTTTGGAAGTTTGCGAGTTTCTTGAGCGTAGAGTAGAAAATTAATGATTTGGCACTGATTCAAATTCAAGAACATTTATGTCAATTCTTACTACTCTTTGTCGGCAGTTGGAAAAACCATTTTTAAATTATTTAATTAATTTAGAAAGAAAGCGTGTACGTGATACTATTAAATTAAATTTTTATATATAAATTTATATAATTTTAAATAATTTTATATATATTTATAAATAAATATTTAATCTAATGATATAAATTTTAATTTATATTAAATATATTCATCTAAAAAAATAAAAATTTATTTCATAATAATTCTTTTCTTTTTTTTTTATTTGAACTGATTCAATTCTTAATCTTCAAAACACTAAATTAAATTGTAAATTAATTTTGTTTAATAAAAAAAAGTGTCAATCAATTAATATTATAATAGTACAATATTTATAATTAATAATATTAACTTACTTTATAAAATAAATATTATAATAAATTTAGATTTTAACAACATGTCTTATATGTTATTAAAAATTTAAAATATGTTATTAACAAGATTTATCTATAAGCATATAGTGATATTCATAAATTTTATAACCTAAAGTTTTTAATAATATTTTCATATTAATTTATAGCACTATTATATATAATATTATATATATTATTTATTACGTTATATGTTATTCTGATGTTAAAATATATTACGTGATGTTATTTATTAGTTTAACATCATTTATAAAATGATGCTAAAAAAAAGTATTGTTAAGCCCTATATTTATTATAGTGAAAGCAAATATTGTAAGATATTATATAAAATTATTTCTATTTGACTCTTAAATTTTTTCCATTATAATTTTTATAGTCTTTTTTTTGGTAGATTAATTTTTATAGTCTTTGAAATATTACATTTACACAGAAAAATTAATTTGCAACAATCTAAAATCAATACACACCTTTCTCATAGAAAATATAAAAATAAGAATCATTAAGGAAAAGAAGACAACGATACAGAGAAATCAACTTCGCACGGAAGGAGAAAAAAAAAATCATAAAAGGAAAGAAATAAGGTAAAAGGTCTTTTTAGAAATAATTTAAGTCACTTAAACTCTTAAATCTTTTAAAATAGTCACTTAAAATAGCTTTAAAAAGTTAAAATGTTAAATACCATTAAATCTACGGTAAAGAATTAGAAAAATAGACACTTAAGCCCTTAAGAAATAACTTGATAGCCATTTAAGTGTCAATGAACAAATTAATTTAATTTTAATATTTTAATAATTAAATTTATAAATAAATTATGTTAATTTATACTGTTAATAAATAAATAAAATAATTTTTTAAAATCTCTAAAATAAATAAAATATTATTAAAAATTTATAAATAATTAAAATAAAGTGTATTAAGAAATATATAAAAAAAATCCTTTAACTTCACCCAAATGTTGAAAAGAATTCAATTTTTTTCTCTCTCTCATCAACCAAATACTAAACTTTAACCTCAGAATATTTTTAACAAATTTTTAAGTACCATTAATAAATATATGAATGTTATTCTATACATAGGATAAATAACAAAAGCCATAATATTATTCTATATGTAAGATAAAAATAAATCTATATTTTTATGACTTTTGTTATTTATCTTACATATAGAATAATATCTGCTAACTCCCTCTTCATATTTATCTTCAGCATTAATTTATCACATGCCTTTAATTAATTAAATCAATAGAATTAAATTAATTAAATTAATTTTAAAAAAATTAATTTAATTAATTATGGCCTAAACACGAAAAATTACTTTTTGGGTGTAAAAAATGGCCTTGGAAAATTCCTTGATTCCAAAATCAATAATGATATGATATATCCCTTAAATACTTAAGTAGATGGTTGGTTCGGCTGTCTGGGTGCCTGTAAGTCCATATTCCGAACCATCTCATGATTCGGACTCCAAGCCTAAACCCAGACATTAGCATGATCTAATTATTGACTCTTAAGGTTCATACACTATGATATTTGCATAACTGAATGACTGAATAATACATCTTTTAGTCCTACATGAACTCTATCAATTGAAGGTATACATCCCATCTGGAAAATTCGAATCTTACTTTAACTGGGATTCTTCAACCACTAGACTCTTAATCTAATTAGGAGTCCGCCTAATACTTATAAAAGGGACTAGTCAAGTATGTTCTCTCTGAATCTCATTCATTATACTCTCAATTCCTTTACCAACTTAACAATCAGATAAGTTGTCCAAGTCTACCCATAATTAGAACAACATTAAATAATAGTGAAGCATATATCATAACAACATCAAATAATAGGAGGATATGCCATTGGTATTGGGTTTTGCAAGAGGATTAATAGCCATGTTGCCTTCTTTCGAAAGCATTTTGCGAACCTTAGACTTTTTTTTCTTTACTAGACCACTTGCTTCTTTTCTTTTGTTGGCTTATCCATTGTTAGTTTCTTTTTAGCTAGCACGATGGGTTATTCTCTATTGCTGGTTTAGCTCTATCTTCATATAATACTACCATAGAGCTTAGATATAAATGCCTTGAGAAGCAGAGGATTGACTATAGTCGCCACTTGAATGATAATCAGGACAAAAATTTTAAAAGGGACATGGATGACAACTCTACCTCCCGCAGAGGTCCATTATCCTTCACTTACCATGAGCTAATTTTCTAGGTTCTAGATATTGGGTACGGAAGAGGGAAGGTGTTAGGCACCCTTTCCACCTAGACTTATCTTAGAACAAGAGTCAACCCCCTACTTGTGTTTCTTATAGCCTCTCTTAATATTTCCTTATTAAAGTTCTTACTCGTACAATGCAAGTCTAAATTAAATATGCATATATTGTCCATTTAAACACTTAACACCCATATTACACATGCATATGTGTAGCCCTAAGTCATGCCTTATTCTATATTAGAGATAGTTACCATATTTACCTTGTTGTCCTATTTAGCATGTTGCTAAGGTTGTTTACATGCCTTAAGATTGATTTGCAGATGTTGAAAACAATTAAGAATGTAAACCACCCCTAAACATGCATTCCATGTTTTTATCATGCACGTCTTATTTTAATTTACCTTATTTTCCTAGGTTAATTTACTAAGCTAGTTTATATGCATCAGTGATTGAAAGCTAACAAGTAAATCATACAAAGAAAAGGGGAGGTGTCACACCTTACCCTTCCATAAGGCATAACATGATCATGTAGTATACATAATGAATTACCAAACTTCGTCTACTGATAACCTATTAAATACACTACAAGGGATTTTAAACAATTTCTTACTTCTTTTTAAAGTGGTGAGCACTTTTGATAGGAATTAAAAACTTTTAACTGAAATTTAAAAACTCAGTAAAATGTTTGACAACTTCTATTTTCCGTAAATTTTGTAAAAATTTTGACAGAGTGCCGTCTGTATTTTGTGAAAACAGTTCTTCAAAAACCTGTGAAAAAGCACTTCCAATATATTTGTTTCAATCCCCAACTCCAATAATAGCTCAACTCAAACCAATTTTCACAACACAAGTCGAACTCAAATTTAGTAATTCTAAAAATAAAGAGCAAAATAACTGAGTATTTCAAAAGCTGAAATAAGAGAATTGTAATATAACATTTTGATAGGCCAAAATAATTTATAACTTTATTTTATAACTGCTCAAGACGAAATACAATATATACATACAGTTCACATACATTACAATAATATTTACAAGCAAGTGGTATACTCAATATACCCGGCAAAATCCCAAAGCGAAGTCACAAGCAGCCTACTCTGCTGCTTTATCTGTTTGTCTACCTGCGACAATAATGAAAAAGCTATCGCTAAGTAAAATTTACTCAGTGGTGCACAATAAAAATTTAAAATGCGGTATATAAAACATTTATTGACAATTCACAATTCAAATAATTCACAATTTCATATCACAATTTTCAAAGCTCATATAACACAAATTTGATCAAACAATTTAATAAACACAATTTTGCCAATCAATAACATAACTAGGTCATGACACAAAATTTTTCGAACATGCCATGTTGTACACCACGACAAGGCATACTCACTCTACTAATTGAAATCAATGAGGGAGGTGGCTAGCTAGATAATGAGTATTCATCCATACTCACCTCAGACTGGCAAGTCAAAGAGAGAGGAATATAGTCAAACTCACCCCATAAATGGAGGAGGAACATAGTGATATTGCCATGCTAAGTGTGAATAAAAAACAATTTCAAATCACAATATTTAAATATTTCATACAAACCACAAATCACATTTTATCTCAAAATTTTCATTTACAAAGTAGGCAACACAATAATTTCCAAAGCCAAAACAATTAAAAACTATTCATATTACATACTAAATCAAATTTCAATAAGAAATACTTAAATAAGTTTATTGTGTACAAACACAATTTAAAACTATAATGTTCAAATGTAATTCAGGCAGCAATCAAACAAACCTCATTTCAAATCTCTATTTCTAAAATAGGCAATAAACTTTTCTCAAATAAATTTTCTAAAGCCATAAATTCACAACTCATTTCTCCAAATAAATTTTCTAGTAAAAGCAGTGAATATAAAAGTATTGTGCACAGATCTGATTTAAGTCGCCTCTAGGCCTTGACTCAATGTTCCTTATACTTCTCAATATCCTTTTCAACTGAAACACACAATTTATGGTGTTTCGGTATCACATCTCATAATAATTCCAATATGTTGCCAATATAGTACATTTTACAATTCTCACAAGTTGGCATTTATTGCCAATTTTATTTCTAAGGCTTTATTGTATAGTAATGGTAAATTTTCAGATTTTGTATGCTAGATTGATCTAGCTAATCGTCTTGTGTCCCTTGGTTTTTAGGTTCTGGTCAAAAGAGCAAATTTGTAGGTCTATGTCTTATTGAATTTTTACCACTGATTTCAAGTCATTCTGAGTTGTATAGACCAAGATATGGTCAATTTATTAAAGCTGGATAGATTGCATTTTTTAATGCAAAGTTAGGTCAATTTTCGATCAAATTCAATTCTGGCAGATTTGGTACCCTAACTTGGGCAAGCATTTCGACTTGGTTCTGGTCATTTTCGGGCTTTGGTGTCTTCATAAGAGTTGTAGTTCTATGTCTAAACTTTCCAACGGTATAAATTTTAGGTAATTTGGACCTATTTTGAGTGAGTTATGACCAGTTGAATGGCTACTATTCATATGGTCAAATTCTAGGTTTGCAAAATTGCAATTCCGAATTAGGTCACATTTAAGGTCATTTTTAGACTTAGGTTCCTTCATAAGATATGTTTCTCTATGTCTTAGGGAACCCCAGGTATAATTTCATAATTTTTCAAGCTTGGTATAGTGAGTTATGGTCAATGTATTGACCTAAACTCTTAATCCTATAAAGGCAATAGTCAAACTTCAGGGTAGTATGTTTGACCCTCTTTATAGGGTCTTTACACTTATAATTTGGCAAAGGTGTCTGAACCAGTGTTGTAGCCCTAAATATAATGTTTCTAGATCATATTGGCACATCCCAAATAGAATTTCCTAATGGGAGTTATGGCCAAATGAACACACGTGTATCAATGGCATTCTAGGTTCAACTTAACATTTTCCAGATTTTAATTCCTAATTTTGGCTAATATTTTCCCTAGGATGCAATGGGTTCTGGTGCTTGGTCAAAATATAAAAATTGTTGTGCTATGTCTTATAAAACTTTTGGCACTATTTTCACTCAATTTTCAGCTTTAGAGACCAAGTTATGGCATTTTTGCCAAAACTGGTCAAACATACTAATGGAACAGTGTTTTGGTCAATTTCTGGGTTGACAGTTTTGGTGACCCAAATTGTGCTAGCAGTTTGACTTGGTTAAAGGCCAAATTGGGTCATGTGGTCTTAATGAAAAGTGTTCCCCTATGTCTAAACTTTTCAATGGTTCCAAATTTAGGTCATTCTGACCTTCCTAGGGCAAGTTATGGCCAGTGTTCATATGGTCAATTTTGAGCCTAATCCAGCAAGCTACCCGTATTCAAGCCAAAATTTGACCAACCTATGAGCAAAATTTGGGCAGGGTTTCTTCTTGAAAAATGAAGGTTTGGATGTCCCAAAACACCTCCAATTGGTCTCATATCAATTGGGGTCACCATTTTCCACTTATGGCTTAAAATGTATACTGCCCTTAAACACAATTCTCATACCCCAACCAATGCACATTGAACTTGTTATAATTTCACTTCCTCTACCTTATTCTGGATTTGTTCCAAACCATAACCATTCATCACATCACATTATGGTCAATTTGGACAGAATATGCAAGTGTTCAATACACATATGGCAACTCTAATTCTCAAAGTCAAATTCAATATAATATATATACATGTAATCACTTAAGTTATTACATACAATTCCATTCTTACTTCACATACACTGACCTTAAACCATCACTACCACAATTCATCAATTAAATTCATGAAATCAAGCACTAATCCATAGTCTTCAAGGCTGCCAAAATTTGGACAATTCACTAACTCAACAAATCCTTCAATTTCTTCAACAAATCTACTCATCTCAACACTAAGATTAACATTAATGAAGAAAGGAAGAGGAAATGAGTACTTACCTATTTTTAAGCTTGTTAAAAACTCATCAAATCCCTTCCTTCTTGCTGCCAATCTCTTTACGAAGTTGTGTATACGAGCTTTAATGAAGGAATTATGGTGAAAAGTGGCTTGAATCATGGGTGCATGGAGCTTGGTTTGGGGACGTTAATGGAGGTTTCTTAGGGGAAGATAAATTCGGCCAAATGAAGTTTTTGAGGAAGAAAAAGGTTCATGAAGTGTTAGTGGAAAAATCTGTCTTTATATAGCTTATATAATCCCACTTAGTGCCCCACTAACTCACATTAAACATTTAATAATCCAAGTTTCCATATTTGCAAATTAATCCCCCATTTCTCTTTTAATTGTACTTCATTTTTAAATTTCATTTTTCATGGCATTTTCAAAATTTAACACTACAAATTTTTTATGGACATTTAGGTCATAAGTCCACTCTAGGTGTCAAATGACCAAAATGCCCCTTTTCGGGTTGCATTTCGAATTTTTCGGTTACACTGATTTAATCCTTGTCCCGTTGATTTCTTAAATTTTCATTTTTATTTATATTGACTTACTAATTTTTCTTTGACATTTTCTAAGTAAATTATACCTCAATAAATGTTTATTTAAGTCTCAAAAATATTTTTCAGAGTTCCCCGCGGTCCAGGGCTAGTCAACGGTCCTCGCTGCAACTTTCCTGTGCAGTCACCCATCGCTACGGTTTCTTGCTCGTTTAACCTAATTACATTTCATTGCTTTTATTTTTTTTTTGTTTCTCTTACCATGTATTTCATCATTTTATGTCTCCTCACTAGCATTTAAATGTAGTTCCAGGCATTCTAGCTGTTCGGACAGACACCGGTCATCGGAACAGTAAAACGCACTACTGAATATAGGGGTGTTACAATTCTCCCCCCCTGAAAATAAATTTTGTCTTGAAATTTTACCTGATTTTAGTCTTTAAACAACTGTGGGTGCTGTCTTCTCATATCCTCCTCTCGTTCCCAAGTAGCTTCCTGGCCTGAATGATAGTCCATAACACCTTAACCAAATGTATACATTTATTTCTCAACTGCTTCACCTCATGTACTAAGATCTTTATGAGTTTCCCCATCATACGTTGAATTTAAATTCATTTCACCTTTTTAGAGTTAAGTAATTTTGTGTGCTAATGAATCCACTCTTTCTAGGACCTTATGTGATCCTATGGTGTGAGAACTTAGTTTTTCTCCTTTCTATAGAATCGTATAATCTTCTTTCCTTTAAGTTTGTGTAAGACTTTTAACAATCTAATACAACATTTAATTTGTTCATATAACACTAATCTTCTCTTACTATCGTTCTGTCTAATATTTCAATTCATCTAGAAACACGATATTTACGGCTACAACACTGGTTCAGACACCTTTGCCAAATTATAAGTGTAAAGACCCTAAAAAGAGGGTCAAACATACTGCCTTAAAGTTTGACTATTGCCTTTATAGGATTAAGAGTCTAGGTCAATACATTGACCATAACTCACTATACCAAGCTTGAAAAATTATGAAATTGTACCTAAGGGTCCCTAAGACATAGAGGAACATATCTTATGAAGGAACCTAAGTCTAAAAATGACCTTAAATGTGACCAAATCCGGAATTGCAACTTTGCAAACCCAGAATTTGACCATATGAACAGTAGCCATTCAACTGGCCATAACTCACTCAAAACATGTCCAAATTACCTGAAATTTATACTGTTGGAAAGTTTAGACATAGAGCTACAACTCTTATGAAGACACCGAAGCCCAAAAATGATCAGAACCAAGTTGAAATGCTTGCCCAAGTTAGGGTACCAAATCTACTAGAATTGAATTTGACCGAAAATTGACCTAACTTTGCATTAAAAAATGCAATCTGTCCAGCTTTAGTAAATTGACCATATCTTGGTCTATATAACTCAGAATGACTTGAAATCAGTGGCAAAAATTCAATAAGACATAGACCTATAAATTTGCTCTTTTGACCAGAACCTAAAAACCAAGGGACACAAGACAATTAGCTAGATCAATCTAGCATACAAAATCTGGAAATTTACCATTACTATATAATAAAGCCTTAGAAATAAAATTGGCAATAAATGCCAACTTGTGAGAATTGTAAAATGTACTATATTGGCAATATATTGGAATTATTATGAGATGTGATACTGAAACACTGTAAATTATGTGTTTCAGTTGAAAAGGATATTGAGAAGCGTAAGGAACATTGAGTCAAGGCCTAGAGGCGACTCAAATCAGGTCTGTGCATAATACTTTTTATATTCACTGCTTTTACTAGAAAATTTATTTGGAGAAATGAGTTGTGAATTTATGGCTTTAGAAAATTTATTTGAGAAAAGTTTATTGCCTATTTTAGAAATGGAGATTTGAAATGAGGTTTGTTTGATTGCTGCCTGAATTACATTTGAACATTATAGTTTTAAATTGTGTTTGTGCACAATAAACTTATTTAAGTATTTCTTATTGAAATTTGATTTAGTATGTAATATGAATAGTTTTTAATTATTTTGGCTTTGGAAATTATTGTGTTGCCTACTTTGTAAATGGAAATTTTGAGATAAAATGTGATTTGTAGTTTGTATGAAATATTTAAATATTGTGATTTGAAATTGTTTTTGATTCACACTTGGCATGGCAATATCACTATGTTCTTCCTCCATTTATGGGGTGAGTTTGACTATATTCCTCCCTTTCTGACTTGTCAGTCTGAGGTGAGTATGGATGAGTACTCATTATCTAGCTAGCCACCTCCCTCATTAATTTTGATTAGTGGAGTGAGTATGCCTTGTCGTGGTGTACAACAAGGCATGTTCGAAAAATTTTGTGTCATGACCTAAGTTATGTTATTGATTGGCAACACTGTGTTTATTAAATTGTTTGATCAAATTTGTGTTAAATGAGCTTTGAAAATTGTAACATGAAATTGTGAATTGTTAATAAATGTTTTATATACCGCATTTTAAATTTTTATTGTGCATCACTGAGTAAATTTTACTCAGCGATAGCTTTTTCATTGCTGTCGCAGGTAGACAGACAAATAAAGTAGCAGAGTAGGCTGCTTGTGACTTCGCTTTGTGACTTTGCCGGGTATATTGAGTATACCACTTGCTTGTAAATATTATTGTAATATATGTAAACTGTATATATATATATATATATTGTACTTGGTCTTGAGCAGTTGTAAAATAAAGTTATGAATTATTTTGGCCTGTCAAAATATTATATTACAATTCTCTTATTTTAGCTTTTAAAATACTCAGTTATTTTGCACTTTATTTTTGGAATTGTTGAATTTGAGTTCGACTTGTATTGTGAAAATTTGTTTGAGTTGAGCTATTATTGGAGTTGGGGATTGAAACAAATATATTGGAAGTGCTTTTTTACAGGTTTTTGAAAACTATTTTCATAAAATATAGACTGCACTCTGCCGAAATTTTTACAAAATTTGCGGAAAATAGAAGTTGTCAAACATTTTACTTAGTTTTTAATTCCTAGCAAAAGTGCTCACCACTTTAAAAAGAAGTAAGAAATTATTTAAAATCCCTTGTAGTGTATTTAATGGGTTATCAGCAGGCGAAGTTTGATAATTCATTATGTATACTACAGGATCATGTTATGCCTTATGGAAGGGTAAGGTGTGACATATTTTAGTGGTATCAGAGCCTGGTTTTTAAATTCTGTTTTGACCTATAATTTGAATATTTTTCTTTCATAGTACAACTGCTCAATGTCATGGTTTGATACATACAGTACATTACATTATAAATATGAGCTAATGGAGGGCAATCTCCTTGTGTTATTGGTTCAGGAGATACACTACCCTCTAATTGACTATGGAAGAACGAGATCATTCAGTCGATCAATCAGTAGAGGCTAAAGTACAAGGGGAGGCCCCAGCCCTTTAAAATGTGTGTGGATCAGCTACACCAACCCCCTCAATACCGCAGTTCCAGCAGATGGCTGCGATGTTCCAACAAATGGCTGGTAATATGCCCACTCAAGCCCCACTGCAAACACTAGTAGTACAACCACAGATTTCAGCTAGGTAGTATGACAAGCTGATTAAGTATGGGGCTACTGAGTTCAAGGGGACAGTGGATCCGCTAGAGGCAGAATAATGGTTGGAAATGATGGAAAGAGTTTTTAGGAAGCTGCACTGCACCGATGAGCTGAAGTTTGAATATTCAATCTCGCTTCTGCAAGGGGATGCCTATAAATGGTGGAAGACCATCCCCTACAGCCTGGTAGAACCTCAAGTTCTTACCTGGTCAGATTTTCTGAGGGAGTTTCGATAGAAGTGAGTTCTTGATGCTTATGCAGATATAAAGTTACAAGAGTTTCTAAGTTTGAAATAAGGGGGTAGAACCATAGCAGAGTATGAGAGAGATTTCTCTCGACTGAGCCACTATGCTGGAAGCCTAGTTTCCACCCCCAAAATCGGTGTAAGCGGTTTGAGATCGGGTTACGGCCTAATTTGAGAATGCAAGTTATGGGCTTCCGACATCAGAATTTCTCTGAGTTGATCTCACAGGCCCTGGAACTAGAAAGGATAGAACTAGAAGGGGCCGTTAAGAAGGGTACTCAAGAGAAAAAGAAGACTGAAAAGGCTACAGGCCAAGCTACTGAGAGTGGGTCAGGAAAGAGAAAGCACTTTGGAGCATCTAGCTCAAGCGAATCGGATAGAGATAGATCTTCTGGATAGAAACCACCCCGATCCGGTCAGCAAACTCAGCAGAAACCCAGAAATGCGCTGTCGGATCGATTTTGTGAAACTTGTGGTAAACCACATAGTGGGGTATGTTATAGAGCCATAGGAGCATGTTTTAATTGTGGAGAGACGGGTCATTTTGCTAAGGATTGTATAAATCCATGCCGTTCTAGATCATTTACTGCACTAGAGGGATCAGCCCAAGTTTCTATCCCAAAGAGTTCACCATCAGTTAGTAGAGGCAGAGGTAGAGGTAGGGGTAGTACACCTGGAAGTCAGAGTCCTGTGAATCAGCCAGAACGAGGTGATGCTCTAGCTAGAGCATACACTATGCAGTAGAGGGAAGAGGCTAGACTTCTGACATTTTTGCTGGTACTTTCTCAATTTTTAACTAAGATATATATATGTATTGTTTGACCCGGGGTCTGCATACTTTTATGTTAGCGCCAGCATTGTTTGCATTGGCACATCCTAAATGGAATTTCCTAGTGGGAGTTATGGCCAAATGAACACACGGGTATTAATGGCATTCTAGGTTCAACTTAACATTTTTCAGATTTTAATTCCTAATTTTGGCTAATATTTTCCCTAGGATACAATGGGTTCTGGAGCTTGGTCAAAACATAAAAATTGTTGTGCTATGTCTTATAAAACTTTTGGCACTAGTTTCACTCAATTTTCAGCTTTGAAGACCAAGTTATGGCATTTTTATCAAAACTGGTCAAACATACCAATGGAATAGTGTTTTGGTCAATTTCTGGGTTGACAGTTTTGGTGACCCAACTTGTGCTAACAGTTTGACTTGGTTAAAGGCAAAACTGGATCAAGTGGTCTTCATGAAAAGTGTTCTCCTATGTCTAAGCTTTTCAATGGTTCCAAAATCATGCCAAAATTTGACCAACCTATGAACAAAATTTGAGCAGGGTTTCTTCTTGAAAAATGAAGGTTTGGATGTCCCAAAATACCTCCAATTGGTCTCATACCAATTGGGGTCACCATTTTCCACTTATGGCTTAAAATGTATACTGCCCTTAAACCCAATTCTCATACCCCAACCAATGCACATTCAACTTGTTATAATTTCACTTCCTCTACCTCATTCTGGATTTGTACCAAACCATAACCATTCATCACATCACATTATGGTCAATTTGGGTAGAATATACAAGTGCTAAATACACATATTACAATCCTAATTCTCAAAGTTAAATTCAATATAATATATATACATGCAATCACTTAAGTTATTACATACAATTCCATTCTTACTTCACATACACTGCCCTTAAACCATCACTATCACAATTTATCAATTAAATTCATGAAATCAAGCACTAATCCATAGTCTTCAAGGCTGCCAAAATTTGTACAGTTCACTAACTCAACAAATCCTTCAATTTCTTCAACAAATCTACTCATCTCAACACTAAGATTAACATTAATGAAGAAAGGAAGAGGAAATGAGCACTTGCCTATTTTGAAGCTTGTTAAAAACTCATCAAATCCCTTCCTTCTTGCTACCAATCTCTTTGCCAAGTTGTGTATACAAGCTTTAATGAAGGAGCTATGGTGAAAAGTGGCTTGAATCATGGGTGCATGGAGCTTGGTTTGGGGACGTTAATGGAGGTTTCTTAGGGGAAGATAAATTCGGCCAAATAAAGTTTTGAGGAAGAAGAAGATTCATGAAGTGTTAGTGGAAAAATCTGTCTTTATATAGCTTATATAATCCCACTTAGTGCCCCACTAACTCACATTAAACATTTAATAATCCAAGTTTCCATATTTGCAAATTAATCCCCCATTTCTCTTTTAATTGTACTTCATTTTTAAATTTCATTTTTCATAGCATTTTCAAAATTTAACACTACAAATTTTTCATGGACATTTAGGTCAAAAGTCCACTCTAGGTGTCAAATGACCAAAATGCCCCTTTTCGGGTTGCATTTCGAATTTTTTGATAACACTGATTTAATCCTTGTCCCGTCGATTTTTAAAGTTTTTGTTTTTATTCATACTGACTTACTAATTTTTCTTTGAAATTTTCTAAGTCAATTATACCTCAATAGATGTTTATTTAAGTCTCAAAAATATTTTTCAGGGTTCCCCGCGGTCTAGGGCTAGTCAACGGTCCTTGCCGCAACTTCCCGGTGCGGTCACCCATCGCTACGGTTTCTGGCTCGTTTAACCTAATTACATTTCATTGCTCTTATTTTTTCTTTGTTTTTCTTACCATGTATTTCATCATTTTATGTCTCCTCACTAACATTTAAATGTAGTTCCAGGCATTCTAGCTGTCCGGACAGACACCGGTCACCGGAACAGTAGAACGCACTACCGAATATGGGGGTGTTACAGGAAGAGATAAAATTACTTCCCTTTAATAAACCTACAACTAAAAAGAATGAAGGGAGAAGAAAAAAGTTGCAAGCCCAAACCTTTAAATTTAAAGACCTATTCTATTGCAAGGCCAATTTGGCCCATTCCCCCATGCATGGGTCTTGAAGTCATTCTTAGGGTTTCCTTACTAGTTTTGGTCCACTTGCCTTATTTGGAGAAATCACCTTCCCTATTTGGGTAACTACTTTCTTTGTTTACTTACCGTATTGATTTTCTTACCATATTTACAAACTTACCAAAATTAAAATTACCAAAATTATAAAACATAATTAAGGTAATAAACCAAGAATTAATAGTAAAAGAGGGAAAGTCACATCAAGATCCTAAGGGTCCTTAATTTGGCTAGGGTTGTGAATCAACCTTAGCCACCTTCTTTTTTGGGTCCAAGTTATGGTTTAAAGGTTCCAAAAACACCAAAAAAAAAAAAAACAAATAAAATGAGTTATTAGGGATCAAATAACAAAAATAAATTGAATTGACAAAATTAAACTACAAATTTACCTTTTCTATTTGGAGGCAGCAACAAATAAAAATACCTAAAAAATAGAAAACATGCTTGAAAGTGAATGGACTTTTATGGAAATGCTCTTAAGACACCAATGAGCATCTTAGAAAAGGGAAACAACAAAAAAGAGTAAAGGAAAAATTAAATTTGAATTTTAAAGAAACTACTATTTACATGTACCTAGATTCTATCTAATTGTTTTAAATTAATTTTGCATACAAATCTATACAAATTTTGAGAAAACTCAAAACATAAAAGTTTTAAAGGACATTTAGAACTCATATTTAGGCTCAAGAATCACCCAAAAAGGTGAATTCATCTCTGAGTTATGCCCGCTAACATTTTTGGGTCGTGCAGAATTTTTCAAAATCAGATACCTTAAAAAATTATAACTCAAAATCTATAAATCAAATCAAGATGAATTACACATGAAGGTTGCACAATTTTTCATTATTAATATAGAAAAATATGTTTGGAACTCAAAAACTCGCTTAACTATGACTTATAAGTTAGGTAGTAGCTAAACGTTCCTAAAGAACTAAAAAGAGTTTGTGATTTGCCTTCAAAAATATTTTATTCCAAAAATAAAAAGAGACTCAACAAACTTATATATACATGAAAAGGATGTCGTATTTATGTTCTACATGATTAAATTGTATTCCAATATTATATCTTACCTTTGAGGAATTAAAAGAAAAGAAAAGAAAGAAGAAAGATAGAAGGAGAGAGTAGCCTTGGCACGTGGGAGAGAAAGAAAGGGAGGGATAGTGGCGTGTATGGGTTGCTAGCATTCTCTAGTGGCTGATGGTAATTCTCTAGATAGTGAAGCACAAGAGGTGCATGCCTTGGCTTACAGGCCCTACTGCTTTTTCTAATCAATTTTATTATTTTTAGTTTTTAATTTTTCCTCTATAAATCTATTTAATTTTTATTTTTTTATTTTAATCAAATAGAACATTATATTTCATTTTTCATGTTTTTCAACATCATTGAGACCCTTGAAACTTTCATCATTGCACTCCTTACTGCTTCAAATGTAAATGTCCTTAGGGTACCAAAAATAAGGGTCTACAAGATCCTTTGGATTTGTAATGGGTTCATCATTAATTAAACTGGCAATGAGTTTGCAATTTTTAACCCTCTTTATCTTTGTTGATTCAATTTGTAATTCTTGGTTTTAATCTATAATTCATTGATTTGGTTTACAATTTATGTTCCATGATTTGTGTTATTTATTTATTTTTTTTATTTTTTGTGTGATTCATCTCTCTCAAATTTGATTTGGATATAAGAAAGTTGTTATTTATGTTATGTTGGTTAAAAGAAAAGAAAGAAGAAAGATAGAAGGAGAGAGTAGCCTTGGCATGTGGGAGAGAAAGAAAGGGAGGGATAGTGGCGTGTATGGGTTGCTAGCATTCTCTAGTGGCTGATGGTAATTCTCTAGATAGTGAAGTACAAGAGGTGCATGCCTTGGCTTACAGGCCCTACTGCTTTTTCTAATCAATTTTATTATTTTTAGTTTTTAATTTTTCCTCTATAAATCTATTTAATTTTTATTTTTTTATTTTAATCAAATAGAACATTATATTTCATTTTTCATGTTTTTCAACATCCTTGAGACCCTTGAAACTTTCATCATTGCACTCCTTACTGCTTCAAATGTAAATGTCCTTAGGGTACCAAAAATAAGGGTCTACAAGATCCTTTGGATTTGTAATGGGTTCATCATTAATTAAACTGGCAATGAGTTTGCAATTTTTAACCCTCTTTATCTTTGTTGATTCAATTTGTAATTCTTGGTTTTAATCTATAATTCATTGATTTGGTTTACAATTTATGTTCCATGATTTGTGTTATTTATTTATTTTTTTTATTTTTTGTGTGATTCATCTCTCTCAAATTTGATTTGGATATAAGAAAGTTGTTATTTATGTTATGTTGGTTAAAAGAAAAGAAAGAAGAAAGATAGAAGGAGAGAGTAGCCTTGGCATGTGGGAGAGAAAGAAAGGGAGGGATAGTGGCGTGTATGGGTTGCTAGCATTCTCTAGTGGCTGATGGTAATTCTCTAGATAGTGAAGTACAAGAGGTGCATGCCTTGGCTTACAGGCCCTACTGCTTTTTCTAATCAATTTTATTATTTTTAGTTTTTAATTTTTCCTCTATAAATCTATTTAATTTTTATTTTTTTATTTTAATCAAATAGAACATTATATTTCATTTTTCATGTTTTTCAACATCCTTGAGACCCTTGAAACTTTCATCATTGCACTCCTTACTGCTTCAAATGTAAATGTCCTTAGGGTACCAAAAATAAGGGTCTACAAGATCCTTTGGATTTGTAATGGGTTCATCATTAATTAAACTGGCAATGAGTTTGCAATTTTTAACCCTCTTTATCTTTGTTGATTCAATTTGTAATTCTTGGTTTTAATCTATAATTCATTGATTTGGTTTACAATTTATGTTCCATGATTTGTGTTATTTATTTATTTTTTTTATTTTTTGTGTGATTCATCTCTCTCAAATTTGATTTGGATATAAGAAAGTTGTTATGTTGGTTAAAATTTTGCTTTTGTTATGTTCGACTCTAAACAGTAAGAGACTTTGTGTGAGAGAGAAAGAGATGACACATATAAAGAGAGACTAAGACAGAGGGCTGATATGGAGGGAGAGATAATTCGCATAAAAACCAAGAGAGGGAAAGAGTAGAGAGATTTCGGGTAAAAGAAATAGAGGGAGAGAGAGCATAAGGTGGGTTTGAGAGTAAGTATCAAAATATTATATATATAAAATATTATTTATATAAAAGTATTTTTGTTATTTTTTATATAAATGATTAATGGTAAATTGAATCAACTTGAATATAAGAATTAAGTTGTAAATGGAGTTAAAATTGAGGGTCAAAATTGTTTTAAATTAAAAATAAAAAAATTTAATTATTGTCAACAATCAATTTGCGAATTACCCTTAATTTAAAAAAAAAAATTCATACATATAAAACCTATGAAGCTATCACAATAAATAACAAAATTATTCTATTACTTTCCACACTAATATTTACAAGTATAGTCTAAAAAATAATAGCAATTATTATTATTATTATTATTATTATTATTATTATTATTATTATTATTATTATTATTATTACTGCCTCTATTTACTTTTATCAGTTATTTAAGATTTTTATAGGGTGATTAGGAAAGAAAAAAAAAAACTTAAATTATAACAAAAATACTCTTTATTTTGACTAAATCACCCTTTATCTCTCCTATTTAAGAGAGCAGGGAGATGATGAGATGTGTTTTAAAAAATTGTAAAAATATTTATTATGTTTAGTATAAATAAGAATAAAATTGAAAACAAATAATTAATATATTCTTTAATATTCTCAAAATGACATAATTATGAACAAAATAATTTCTAAAAAGTGACCAATAAAAATAGATGGGTAGTAATATTTGTAAATAAAAAAAATAAAAAAATATGTATATGTCAATTACTAGGAAAAAAAATTAATAACTACTTTTGTAAACAAATACAAAATACATTTAGATATGCATATTTTGAATTTTTTTTAAAACATAAAACTTATTTTTGAATTGATATAATAGTTTCAAGTAGTATATATATATATACACTTCACAAAATTTGATAAAAATATTATATGTTAGATTAAATTGATAAATTGAAAAAAAAAAAAGATAGATTTTCCAAAAATGTGTAAAATTCATAATTTTTGAAGGTATTAAGATTTTTTTTTATTAATTTTAAGCTGACAAAATATTAAAAAAATAAGCAAACTTCATTTAAATGTAAGTATAATTTCATCTTATAAATGACTTTATAATATAATATTAAAAGTATAAGGAAAAAATTACTATTTAGTCTCTATATTTTAACGAAATTAATTATTTAATTTATATATTTTGAAAAATATACTATTTAGTCCCTATATTTTATTTCCATTAAACTATTTAGCTCCCGTCAAATTTTTCGTTATTCATATTATTAAAACTATTATTTAATCCATCTATTTTATAGAAATGAATTAGTTGATTCTTATATTTTGAAAAACACTGCTGTTCAGTCCCTCTATTTTAGTAAAATTAATTAATTGACCCATATATTTTGAAAAATATAGTATTTTGAAAATATATTATTGGATTCCCATTTTGCTATGTGGAGAATAAATATGAATTTACATTTTTTTTATTTTCAATTTCTTAAACATTATTTTTGTGTTTTCTCTACTAAAAAATAATTTTTCCTGATTACTTAAAAATCTAAGAAAACTTATTAACTTTTTTGTGTAGGCAGCTTGTACTATTTTTATCAATGGATGGAAACAAAAAGAGAATGAGGGGGAGAAGGGTTTCGACATAGAGGAGAAGAAATATAGAGAAAGAGAAATAACATAAGATAAGAGAGAAATAAGGGGGAGAATATTAGAGTAGTTTAGGTATAAAAAATAATTATGGCACTAAATGGTTAACAGAGTCACATTACAAGGACTAACTAATATATTTTTCCAAATTATAGGAGCTAACTAATTAGTTTTGTTAAAATAGAAAGACTAAATAGTAGTTTGACCAGTATTGACTAATGAAAAAATAGATGGAGGGACTAAACAGTTTAATGAAAGTAAAATATATAGACTAAATAGTGTATTTTTGAAAATATAAGAATCAAATAGTTAATTTTGTTACATACAAGAACTAAACACATATATATTTAGTTAGTTAGCTATAAATATTAGCGTTTATTGCAAAAGAACTTCGACATTTGTTTTGAAAAAAACATTGGCCTTTTTTCAAAGAAAAAATAACAATTTTAGCCTTTAATTACATTATTATTATTAACAAAAAAATTATTAGATTTTGAGGAATTAAATAATGGTTAAGTCATAAACAGAAAAATCTTTTGAAATTATAAATATTAACGAAATGTACATTTTAATCCTTATTATCTTTTTACAAATAAATTAAATAATTTTCAACTTTTAACTTTCACTAAACTTTAGTCATTTTGAAAAATATTATGTACCATAAACAACATTTTACTCTTTGAATTTAAAAAAAAAAAGCATATATCTTAACTAATCTCTATAAAATAAAAAACTTTATATATCCTATGCTAGGATTCCTCTCCTTCTCCTATTATTATTATTATTATTATTATTATAAGGCCACAAATATATATTAAAAAAGAAAACAAATTAATTTCTTTCATATGACATATGATAATAGGTTATATATATATATATATATATATATATATATATATATATATATATATATATATATATATATATATATATATATATATATATATATATATATATATAAGCAACGAATAAATGATATTCTATTTAGAGAGTTGGCAAAGGTTGCTAGAGTTTAGTTGTAACTTAAAGTTTTTAAGACCGGTTCGTTCATTAAACGAGTGAAAATAGAGATCAAAAGTTTAAGATTTAATTGAGATTAAATTAGAGTTTAATAGAATACTATTAAATAAATATTAATTATATATTATATATTTAATAATCTCTTAAAAATAAAAATAATATATTATTATATTTATTAATTTAATATATTTTTAAATAATTATTACAATAATTTAAAATTTAATTTATTTTTTTAAATAATTAAATTTTAGAGTTAAATAATAATATTTTATAATAAAATTTAATAATTTAAGTTAATATACTAATAAAATAAATTATAGATATAATTAACTATTTAGTCACAATTTGACAAAATAAATAATTTTATTTTTCATAATTATTATATAAAAATATTTATTAATTATTTCATTTTTAATATAATTTTAATTTATATAATAATATTCTAGAGGTATAATATTTATTGAAAGAAAATTGCACAGGTTACAAAGTACTTCAATTAGCAGACGGTGCTCAAATTCCGTGAGAGGCATTTCCCATTTTTTTCAAGGTAAGCAAACTCACCCGTTAAACCCTACCAGGATCGGTTTACCCGGCTGGCTCACATAGTTATCCTGCTGATTCATGCGGTTCAAGTTCAGTTCTTTCCAGTTAAATCGGTTCAATCAGCTGATCCGGTTCGATTTTGATATCAATGTTTATTATTATTATTATTATTTTGAAAACTTTAAAACCTTAACTACTTTCAATTGAAAAAACGCGTTTGGAGGGTGGTGGTCTATCTTTACTCTGATTGCTCAGCAATAAATTTCAAATCTTTTTTTCTAACCGAAATTAAATTTCATTCAATTAGAGCAAAGATAGTGCATGACAAGCTGAAAAACCACGCGATGCTGTGAATATTATTATTTTTTTATATTTATTATGTTAATATAATTAATAAAAAAATTATATTAAAATATATTGAATTTAATTTTATAATAATATAAACTATTATACATATATTTTATAAATAAAATTATTATCTATTAATAATTAATAAAATTATTTAGTTAATTCCATTAAAAAAATTTTAATCATTCACTATATTGTATATTAGTTATATGTATATAATTTAGTTTAAGACCAATTTAATATTAATAACATGATATTTATTATTCGATAAAGTTAAATTTGATAATAAAAATATTTAATTGTTGAGTTTAATTTTTTTCCCCAAACTTTTGAGCTTAGTTATAAAAGAAGATGGTAGTAATACTGATTAAAACAATAAATTAAATAATCCATCTAAAAAAAACCTAATATTATTCTCATGGTAATAGGTTTAGTATATAAAAAATATGTAAATAAATATTGTTTCTAAAATATTTTTTAATTTTTAACAAATAAATTAAATATATTTAAAATTAAATTTAAGAGTAAATAAAATTTAATTATTTACTACTTATAAACTAAATTTACACATATAATAGATTGACAACTCTAAATAAATATTATGAAAAACTCTATAGATATAGTTTTTAATATATTTTTAGATGATGATGAAAGAATAGTAATGTCAATTAAATCTTACTATTTTAAGATAGTGCTTATAGGAAAAAAAAATAGTGCAAGAAATATGCTTAAAATAGATCAGTAATTTTTTTTATTATATATATTTTTTAATAATGAGATGAGATTTTGATATCTTATTAATATAATATTAGTGTATAAAGTAAAATTCATTTTGTTGTAAGATAAAGCCATCTTAAAATAAATTTAATAAAGATAATAATGATTAATGTGACTTTAATAATTTAATAGTGAAATAATTAAAAAATAATAAAAATGACAATAATGGGAAAATAAAATAGTTAAAAATAATTGGAATTCCTATAGTTTAAAATTAGACTAAAAATAAATAAAAATTTGACCGTTAGCGTAAAATCTAGTCATTTCTCATGACATAAATCCTTGTGATATAACGTCTAATAGAGCTAAACGATAAAAAAATGATTCACATAATTGAGTCAAACAAGTTTGGAATTAAGACTTAAAGATATGTTTGGTATTATTACTGAAACTGTTGAAAAAAATATTTTTTTAAATATATTAGTTAAAGAGTGTTAAAAAATTATTTAAAATTAAATATAATGCATTTTAATCACAATAATATTAAAATAATAAAATAACTTTTTACCTATATTATATAAAAAATATATAAAATAACAAAATCTTCAGCTATATTATACAAAAAATATATAAAATAAAATAAATCTTCAGCTATAATTTTGTAATGTGAGTCGTGGTTACTCTCTCTCTCTAATTTTATTTTTTTTAAATCAACTCACATATTAATTGGAATTAAAATTTTCTATATAATATGAGCATTCAAAATATGCTTTGTTTTTCTTATTTCCATTTTACCTTCATTTAATTTCTATTAATTTTTTATTCAGGGATTTTCTAGATAACAAAGACATAGTTCTAGACATCCTATGTAACACCCCAAAAAAATTTTAAATTTTATTATTTTATGAGTATTATTGATATTTTAATTTTATTTAAATTTTAAGAAATTATTTGAGATTTTTCGGATTTTAAAAATCGGGTTTGATTTTCCAAAAATATAAACATTGATGATTTTTAAAAATTAATTTAAAGACCACGTGGCAAAACTAAAAATATATTTGGAATCTACGAATTTTTCTGAGTTTTCTGAAATTTTTCCGGAATTTTTGGACCTCGTTTTCGGTCCCGAGGCAGAGTAAAAATTCAAAAATTTTGTATCCTAAATCGAACTGGCCGAATCGAACCGGACTGGATCGGACCGGTCGAATCGAACTGGCCTTTTCTTCTTCCCTTCCCCGCGCGCGTCCGACCTCCTCCCCTTCTCTCTCTCTTTTCTCTCTCCTCCCTCCTCCCCTTGCCGCGCCGCCACCTTCCCTACCTCCCCACCTCACCAGCGCGCCGCCTCAGCCCTCCCCACGGCCATCACTGGAACGCGGAAACGGCTCCAGTGACGCGTGTAGTGCGACCGTTCACCTTCCCGGTCAAAATCCGGCCGATCCGGCCACCAATCAGATCGGGTCTTGTGTCTAAACTCATCTACTCGTCGAGAGCTTTCCATAGACACCAAGAACACCGAAATCCATCGAGCGGTTTGTCCAATTTTTGCCCGGAAAATTTTAGCTCATTTTGACTTTCGGGCTAGATTTCTGGCAAACCGTGAATCCCACGAGAAAACCGAGAGTACCAGAACGCTCCTCTCGTCGAGAGCTTTGCGGCGACATAAATTTCGAATTTTTCCGACACCGTTTTTCGATGGGTCCCACGGAACTTCGCAGTGTCTTTTCAAGCATTAAATGAGCTTAGAAAATTCTGAAAATTTTATGTACTAACCCCCGTGTTGTAGGCTTCGTGTAAGTATCCTCAATTGGCGGAAATTCGACAGTTGACTGGGTCTGTGAATTTTTGGCCAGACAGACCCGTTACCAGAAAAGTCTCCGAATTGGACCGAGGTTTTGGCTACCCCCTTATTGTTAGACATCCCGAGCGCGTTCCCTAAGTCAGAATCGGCAAAGGTAAACCCGAACCTTACTTTTTCGTAATTTTCTAGTGCTTAAATAGGATTAAAAATTCATAAAATATTCGTGGTAGCTCAAAAAATTATTATTCTTTTTGCAATAGCCTAGTAATATTGCTAAGGACCACGGGGTAAAGTTTTAGAATTTTTAGAGCTTGTTTGGGTAGTTTTGCAAAAATGATCAATTATAAGGACTAAATTGAAATTTTACATATTGTGATGGATGATTGATTTGATGGGCCCAGGAGGGGCTGTGTGATGTGATTGAGTTGTGGATATATGGATTGTGAATATAGAAGTGTATTTTGAGCCATTTTGCAGGTTGGGTAGGTCCTAGGTATAGGGGAGACTCTGCCGGATTTTCGGCACGACTTAGGACGTATTTGGTCTTTTCTTGATTGTATTGAGTCATTTGTATTAAATAATTATAATGTAATTATCAGGTGAGCCGGGACAGCCTTCTTCCTCCGCCCAGCCGCCACAGTAACTGTTGTCAAGTCTGTGAGTAAAATATTAATTTTAATTGTAATTTCGATATTATTATATGTTTAAGCATGCCCATGCATCACTTATATGCTATGTAGATAAATCCTAGGCACGATTTATGTTGCATTCATAACTGTGAAAGTGCCATGTATGTTGTTGTGGTAATTTGGAGCAGTGTGCGTGCGTTGGCGTGCGTGTGATGTGGTGTGGACTATGGATAGGACGGGTAGTCACGGCTTGAGTTCTTCGCTGGGACCCGATCTTCGGGGGTAGTCACGGCTTGAGTGCTTCGCTGGGACCCCGATTTGGTTTATTAAGCGAAAGTCCGGCTTGAGTTCTTCGCTGGCACCAGGTTGGATTTAAGAGAGTTGTATAGGGGATTAGCTCCCATATATTATGATTGATATTATTGGGTGTGTGAGTGCTCCAAATTACCTTTTTGATGTTATGATATGAAATTATTGCTGCTGTTGCATTTCACTCTACAGGGTGCATTAGTTTTAGATAGTTATAGAGATTATGGTTAAAATTGATATTTTACTCTCTGAGTCGAACGCTCACTCCTGTTCAATATTTTTTCAGGCTACAGGAGGATTTTATTGTGGTTAACCTGCTTTTCTCCTTTGCAGGTTGTTTATAAATATTTGTGTAATTTTATTTACTCCTAGAATTTCCGCATGTGTTAGAAGTATTTATTTGATTTTGGTCTGTAATATTACTACCATGCTGGATCTGTAAATGTATAATGATATGCATGTTTGATGGACTGGATGAGGGAGCTGAGCTCCCATATGTTTTTATGATGATATGAGTATGTGGAGGGTGAGCTGAGCTCCCCAATTGAGTATTTACTGTGTTTACAGGTCGGGTGAGTCAAAAACTCCCCGTTGGTAGGTCCATTTTATGGCCGGACTCTGTCCTGTTGATTTCTTGATATTGGGCCCAAATGGGCCTTAGAGTTGGGTTAATGAATAGTTAGGCTTACTACGGGCCTCGGGGGCTTTAGGCTGGCCCAGGTCCTAGTGCCGGTCCGGCCCATAGGTTGGGTCGTGACAAATGTGGTATCAGAGCTTAGGCTCCAGATTCTTAGGGAATGTTCATCTAAAGTGTTGGGAAGAGTCTACTAGGAGTCACATGCGGAAAAATAGGGTCCACATTCGTCTTGCATTGTCATCTTTGCTTCTAGTTTCTGCTTCATATATTGTGTGTAAATATGAGTCTATAGAGCTGTGTAATGAGTAATTTTGAATTTTGTGGGCTAATGCTGCTGAATTTCAGGAAAATGCGTAGAAGCAGGAGAGCTGCCACTGCACCAGAACCAGATGTGCCTGACGAGGTGTCAGCACAAGATGAGGCGCCTGCCCCGAGGAGGCGGGGTAGGAGGCCTAGAGCTGCTCAAGTAGAAGAGCAGCTGCCAACAGTTCAGGATCAGTCTTTCATGGCACAGGGTCCCATGGACCCCATGGCAGCTACTCTAGCTGGTTTGCAGAGGACCATCGATATGATGGCGCAGTATATGGTCCACCCTCCACAGCAGCAGCAGTCCACCGCACCAAGAGGGGAACCTTACAAACAGATAATCAATTTTAAGAAGTTGGTGCCTGGTACTTATGATGTGTCAGATGATGCATATCGGTTTTTGGATTCCTGCAGACAGGCAGGAACAGAATTGCAGTTGACTGATAGAAGACTTATAGAGTGTATGCAGCATGTCATGGGGCCTATGCCTAGACAATGGATGAATGACTATATATTACCTCGGATGGAGGGTTTGTCGTGGACTCAGTTTGTGGAACTGTTCATCAATCGGTTTGTGCCAGAAAGCTTCAGAGATCAGAAGCAGTGGGCCTTTGAGGCCTTAAGACAGAATGGCAGGTCTGTAGATGAATATGCTACAGAATTTCTGGAATTGAGCAGATATGCCCCTACAGCAGTAGCTACAGAAATTATGAAGGTGAAAAGATTCCTAAAGGGGCTTGATAGAAGGTATGCGAACCTGGCAATGATGTCTGATCAGCCTCTTGATGTGGTGGTTGATTGAGCCAGACAGATTGAGATTAGCTATGCTGTGGATGACAGCGGACGAGCAAAGAAAAACAGAGCAGAGGATTCTACCGGTGTTCCCCAAATGGGTACTCCAGACAGTGGTGGCCAGAGTAATTACAGAGGAAAAAGTAGGAACAAGAAGAGTGGTTTTAGACACAAACCTCGAGGGTTCAGACCAGGATACGGATCCAGCAGTGGTCACAGTTCAGGGTACAGCAGTTCTGGGTCTGGTTCAGGATCCTCCTTGGCACCTTGCGCACAGTGTGGAAGAGGACATTCAGGACCTTGTTTGATGGGTTCAGGAGTATGCTTCAGGTGTGGCCAACCAGGTCACTTTGCCAGGGAATGCCCCGTGTTCAGTGAGGCACAGATGGGGTCACAGGTGGTTCATTGCAAATGTTCCTCGCCATTGTATTCGGTGCTTCCAAAGATGGCAGTCGATTTAGTGGCCAACAGGGCCAAGGACAAGGGGGACATGGATTTGGAAGCAGATCAGGAGGTAGAAGTCAGTATCAGGTTTCTGCCACTCTGGGTAGGGGTCAAGCTCGGGTTTTCACCCTGACCCACCAGGATGCTCAAGCTTCAAATGCAGTTGTGGCAGGTATTCTTCTGGTCTGTTCCTATGAGGCTCGTGTTTTAATAGATCCGGGTGCTACGCACTCATTTGTCTCCCCTGTGTTTGCCATGAGGTTGGGTAGAAACCCTACAACCTTAGAATGTCCCTTGTCGGTAGCTACCCCACTTAGTGACAACATAGATGTAGATATGGTTTTTCCGGGTAGCCCAGTAGTGGTGGATGGAAGGATCCTCCCAGCAGACTTGGTTCCTCTACCAGTGATTGATTTTGATGTAATTTTGGGAATGGACTAGTTGGCAACTCATTATGCCACTTTAGACTGCAGGAACAAAAAGGTGCATTTCCACATACCTGGTGTGGAAGAGTTTAGCTTTGATGGTGACAGGAGCGTGGCTCCATATAACTTGGTGTCAGCAATTAGTGTTAGAAAAATGTTGAGGCGTGGATGCTAAGGGTATTTGGCATTGGTGAGAAATACATCTGTAGAAGGTGTCAACATGGAAAACGTTCATGTTGTCAGAGAATTCATGGATGTCTTCCCTGAAGAGCATCCAGGGTTGCCACCAGAAAGGGAAATAGAGTTCTGCATTGATATTGTGCCGGGTACAAACCCCATATCAATGCCACCTTACAGGATGGCGCCAGCAGAATTGAAGGAGCTAAAGGAGCAACTACAGGAGCTTTTGGACAAGGGTTTTATATGTCCGAGCACTTCACCCTGGGGTGCTCCTATTCTATTTGTGAGAAAGAAGGATGGGTCATTGAGGTTGTGTATTGACTACAGACAGCTGAACAAGGTGACTGTGAAGAACAAGTATCCACTTCCTCGGATCAATGATTTGTTTGATCAGCTCCAAGGGGCTAGATTCTTTTCCAAGATAGACCTGCGATCAGGCTACTATCAGTTGAGAATCAGGAATGAGGACGTGTCCAAAACGGCATTCAGGACAAGATATAGTCATTATGAGTTCTTGGTGATGTCTTTTGGACTCACTAATGCACCAGCAGCCTTCATGGACTTGATGAATAGGGTGTTCAAGCCGTTTTTGGACCGTTTTGTCATCGTATTCATAGATGACATTTTGGTATACTCTCAGACCGAGGAGGAACACGTGTGGCACTTGAGGATGGTGTTGCAAACTTTGAGGGAGCACCAGCTGTATGCCAAATTTTCAAAATGTGAATTTTGGCTAGAAAGCATCTCATTCTTGGGACACGTGGTTTCTAGCGAAGATATTCAAGTAGATCCCAAGAAAATTGAAGCTGTAATTGATTGGCTTAGGCCTACAACAGTCACTGAGGTGCGAAGTTTTCTGGGTCTAGCTGGCTACTATAGGCGTTTTGTGCAAGATTTTTCCAGGATAGCGGCTCCCCTAACTAAGTTAACTCGGAAGAATGTTCCATTCATTTGGATAGATGACTGTGAGAAGAGCTTCCAGAAGCTTAAGCAGTGTCTAACCACTGCCCCTGTGTTGACACTATCTATGAGTGGTGAAGGATACACCGTGTATTGTGACGCCTCCAGAGTTGGCCTAGGGTGTGTTTTGATGTAGAATGGAAAAGTAGTGGCTTATGCTTCAAGACAGCTGAAGAGGCATGAACAGAACTACCCCACCCATGATTTGGAAATGGCGGCTGTAGTCTTTGCACTAAAAATCTGGAGACACTACCTGTATGGTGAAGTGTGCGAGATATACACCGACCACAAGAGTTTGAAGTACATCTTCCAACAGAGGGATTTAAACTTGAGACAGAGGAGATGGATGGAGCTTCTGAAAGATTATGATTGCACTATCCAGTACCACCCTGGGAAGGCCAATGTAGTACCAGATGCTTTGAGCAGAAAATCTTCTGGCAGTTTGGCACGTATTTCAGCAGAGAAAATACCGTTGATTCGGGAAGTACATGAGTTAATGGATCAAGGTTTAATCCTAGATCTTTCTGATGAGGGGGTATTATTGGCTCATTTTTCAGTGAGGTCAGACTTGCGAGACAGAGTTAGAGTTTCCTAGCATAGAGACCAACAATTGATGAAAATCATAGAAAGAGTACAGCAAGGTGAAGGTGGTGAGTTCGGGTTTGCCAATGATGGCGCCCTTATGCAAGGTTCTAGGATATGTGTGCCCGATGTGGACAATCTCAGAAATGAAATCATGCAAGAGGCACACTATACACTGTACAGTGTCCACCCAGGTTCCACCAAGATGTACCATGATGTGAAAGATAGCTACTGGTGGAATGGCATGAAGAGAGACATAGCAGACTTTGTGTCCAAGTGCTTGACTTGTCAGAAGGTGAAGTTTGAACACCAGAGACCGTCAGGGAAGCTGCAAGAGCTCCCTATCCCAGAATGGAAGTGGGAAATGATCACTATGGATTTTGTGACTGGGTTGCCTCGTTCCACGCGAGGATATGATTCGATATGGGTAATTGTAGACCGTCTAACCAAATCAACTCACTTCTTGCCTGTGAAGACTACGTACTCTATGGCACAGTACGCCCGACTCTACATTCGAGAAATAGTCAGATTGCATGGAGTTTTAGCTTCCATAATATCTGATAGAGGGCCCCAGTTCACTTCTCGATTTTGGAGGAAGCTGCAGGAGGCACTTGGCACACAATTGAACTTCAGTACGGCTTTCCACCCTCAGACAGATGGACAATCCTAAAGGACAATCCAAACACTGGAAGACATGCTTCGCATGAGTATTTTGGATTTTGGAGGTCAATGGGATGATCAGCTAGCTTTGGTGGAGTTTGCCTACAACAACAGTTACCATTCCAGCATAGGGATGGCACCCTATGAGGCATTATATGGAAGAAAATGTAGGTCTCCTCTGTGTTGGACAGAAATGGGAGAAGCGAAGGTGCATGATGTAGATCTAGTGCAGTACACTTCTGAGGTAGTTCCTTTAATCAGGGAACGATTGAAAACAGCTTTCAGTAGGCAGAAGAGTTATGCAGACCCCAGACGGAGGGATGTGGAGTTTGCAGTAGGCGACTATGTATTCCTGAAGGTTTCTCCGATGAAGGGATTCATGAGATTTGGAAAGAAGGGCAAGTTGGCACCTCGGTATATTGAACCTTTTGAGGTTACTAATAGAGTTGGAGCAGTTGCCTATCGGTTGGAGCTACCACCCAACCTTTCTCACGTTCATCCCGTATTTCACATCTCCATGCTCAGGAAATACATTCCAGATCCTTCTCATGTACTACAGCCGGATGTAATAGAGCTAAAAGAGAACTTGACATTTGAGGAGCAACTTGTAGCTATAGTGGACTATCAAGTGAGACAGCTAAGATCAAAATAGATCCCTATGGTTAAGGTTTTGTGGAGGAGCCAGTCAGTGGAAGAGTGCACATGGGAGTCAGAACGGGACATGCATAGCAAATACCCTTATCTGTTTAATGTGTAATCCTGTACTTTTATTATGCCTTGTGTAAAATTCGAGGACGAATTTTCTGTAAGGGGGGAAGAATGTAACACCCCCCAAAAATTTTAAATTTTATTATTTTATGAGTATTATTGATATTTTAATTTTATTTAAATTTTAAGAAATTATTTGAGATTTTTCGGATTTTAAAAATCGGATTTGATTTTCCGAAAATATAAACTTTGATGATTTTTAAAAATTAATTTAAAGACCACGTGGCAAAACTAAAAATATATTTGGAATCTACGAATTTTTCTGAGTTTTCTGGAATTTTTTTGGAATTTTTGGACCTCGTTTTTGGTACCGAGGCAGAGTAAAAATTCAAAAATTTTGTATCCTGAATCGAACTGGTCGAATCGAACCGGATCGGATCGGACCGGTCGAATCGGACTGGCCTTTTCTTTTTCTTCTTCCCTTCCCCTCGCGCGTCCGACCTCCTCCCCTTCTCTCTCTCTTTTCTCTCTCCTCCCTCTTCCCCTTGCCGCGCCGCCACCTCCCCTGCCTCCCCACCTAGCCGGCGAGCCGCCTCAGCTCTCCCCCACGGCCGGCCACCGCCTGGAACGCCGGAAAACGGCTCCAGAAGTGACGCGCAGCACCCGCGCGACCGTTCACCTTCCCGGCCAAAATCAGGCCGATCCGGGCACCAATCGAACCGGATCTTGTGTCTAAACTCATCTACTCGTCGAGAGCTTTCCATAGACACCAAGAACACCGAAATCCATAGAGCGGTTTGTCCAATTTTTGCCCGGGAAGTTTTAGCCCATTTTGACTTTCGGGCTAGATTTCTCGCAAACCGTGAATCCCACGAGAAAACCGAGAGTACCAGAGCGCTCCACTCATCGAGAGTTTCGCGGCGACATAAATTTCAAATTTTTCCGACACCGTTTTTCGATGGGTCCCACGGAACTTCGCAGTGTCTTTTCGAGCATTAAATGAGCTTAGAAAATTCTGAAAATTTTATGTACTAACCACTGTGTTGTGGGCTTCGTGTAGGTATCCTTAATTCTCGGAAATTCGACAATTGACCAAGATGCGTGAATTTTCGCCAGACTGCAGATTCAGAAAAAGTCTCCGAATTGGACCGAGGTTTTGGCTACCCCCCCATTGTCAGACATCCCGAGCGCGTTCCCGAAGTCGGAATCGACAAAGGTAAACCCGAACCTTGCTTTTTCGTAATTTTCTAGTGCTTAAATAGGATTAAAAATTCATAAAATATTCGTGGTAGCTCATAAAATTATGATTCTTTTTGCAATAGCCTAGTAATATTGCGAAGGACCGCGGGACAAAGTTTTAGAATTTTTAGAGCTTGTTTGGGTAGTTTCTGCAAAAATGATCAATTATAAGGATTAAATTGATATTTTACATATTGTGATGGATGACTGATTTGATGGGCCCAGGAGGGGCTGTGTGATGTGATTGAGTTGTGGATATATGGATTGTGAATATAGAAGTGTGTTTTGAGCCATTTTGCAGGTTGGGTAGGTCCTAGGTATAGGGGAGACTCTGCCCGATTTTCGACACGACTTAGGACGTATTTGGTCTTTTCTTGATTGTATTGAGTCATTTGTATTAAATAATTGTAATGTAATTGTCAGGTGAGTGGCCGATGACCTTCTTCCTTCGCCCGGCCCGCAAAGAATCGTTGTCAAGTCTGTGAGTAAAATATTAATTTTAATTGTAATTTCGATATTATTATATGTTTAAGCATGCCCATGCATCACTTATATGCATATATCTATGTAGATAAATCCTAGGCAGGATTTATGTTGCATTCATAACTGTGAAAGTGCCATGTATGTTGTTGTGGTAATTTGGAGCAGTGTGCGTGCGTTGGCGTGCGTGTGATGTGGTGTGGACTATGGATAGGATGGGTAGTCACGGCTTGAGTTCTTCGCTGGGACCCGATCCTTCGGGGGTAGCACCACTTGAGTTCTTCGCTGGGACCTCGATTTGGTTTATTAAGCGAAAGTCCGGCTTGAGTTCTTCGCTGGCACCAGGTTGGATTTAAGAGAGCTATATAGGGGATCAGCTCCCATATATTATGATTGATATTATTGGGTGTGTGAGTGCTCCAAATTACCTTTTTGATGTTATGATGTGAAATTATTACTGGTGTTGCATTTCACTCTACAGGGTGCATTAGTTTTAGATAGTTATAGAGATTATGGTTAAAATTGATGTTTTACTCTCTGAGTCGAACGCTCACTCCTGTTCAATATTTTTTCAGGCTACAGGAGGATTTTATTGTGGTTAACCTGCTTTTCTCCTTCGTAGGTTGTTTATCAATATTTGTGTAATTTTATTTACTCCTAGAATTTCCGCATGTGTTAGAAGTATTTATTTGATTTTGGTCTGTAATATTATTACCATGCTGGACCTGTAAACGTATAATGATATGCATGTTTGATGGACTGGATGAGGGAGCTGAGCTCCCATATGTTTTTATGATGATATGAGTATGTGGAGGGTGAGCTGAGCTCCCCAATTGAGTATTTACTATGTTTACAGGTCGGGTGAGTCAAAAACTCCCCGTTGGTAGGTCCATTTTATGGCCAGACTCTGTCCGGTTGATTTCTTGATATTGGGCCCAAATGGGCCTTAGAGTTGGGCTAATGAATAGTTAGGCTTACTACGGACCTCGGAGGCTTTAGGCTGGCCCAGGTCCTAGTGTCGGTCCGGCCTATAGGTTGGGTCGTGACATCCTAACTGTCCGGACAGACACTAGTCACCAAAATAGTAGAATGTATAGACTACTTAATATAGGGGTGTTACATTTCTTCTTAGTAATACCCACTAAATACGGTTTGTTTGTAATTATCAATGATAGATTTTCATAGGTAATTTATTTTAAAAATTTTATTTTTTATTACTTCTTAATATTACCGACCAAAAATAAGTTCGTTGATAATTACTGATAAAAAATTTTCGTAGGTAAAATTTTTTAAGCTTTTTAAAATTTTTAGTTTCTACTTTTTTCTTAGTATTGCCGACTAAATATGTTTGTTGATAATAACTGACGAAAAATTTTTGTAGGTAAAATTGTTTGAGTTTTTTAAAATTTTTCTTTTTAGTATTACCGACTAAATATGATTCCTTAGTAATTACCGATGAAAAATTTTGTAGGTATTTATTTTATAATTTTATTTTTTATTTTCTTTATAATATTACCTATAAAAAATGAGTTCGTTGGTAATTACAGATGAAAATTTTTCATAGGTAAAATTTTTTAAGTTTTTATTTTTTTTAATTTTTTTAATATTACCAACTAAATACGAATTAGTTGGGAATTACCAACGAATCTTTTTATCGGTATTTTTTTTATTTGGTCGCTAATTTTATCGCTAATATTATACACCACTTTTACCTAATAAATTGTGTTGTCAGTAAAGGGTTTATCGGTAATTGATCGGTAATTTTATCAGTACAAATTGGTTTAAATTTTATTTCTCTTTTTTGTCAGTAAATAATCAGTAAATTACTAACGAAATTCCTTGATTGGTAATTTTCATAGTTATTTTTAAAATATCATGTAGTGTATCGTTTAATAAGAATTAGAAGTGTCAATTTTTTTTAACATTTTTTAATTAGCTTATATATATATAGAAAGATCCATGATAATTAAGTTGGAAAAATTAACGAAACAAAAATTAAAAATCGTAAAATTTTATCATGAATAACATATTTTTAGTTGAATAGAATAAAAAATAATTAATATCATGCTGAAACCATACGTTATGCATATATCATTTACCTTGTACATGCTAATAATAATAATAATAATAATAATAATAATAATAATAATAATAATAATAATAATAATAATAATAATAATAATAATAATAATAATAAATTTGTAAATTTATTTTCACTTTACTGATTAGAATTTAATTTATTGAAAAGCAGCCGAGGTCCCAGCGATGGGTGACCATACCGGGAAGTGACTGCGAGTTCAGTTGCTGCCCTAATTTCGTGTGAAACTCTATAGCACCCCAGGCCTAGGAATAATTGTGAAGCTAGTGAAAATATGAAAACCACAGAAAAAAATAGAGAACAAGTTCAAATAATTGAATCAGAGTTCATGAAGCAATCTAGTGCTGTTGGGAAAACGGATCAGACCGATAAGGGGTAATATGGTCAATTCACCATTAGGGGTGACTCTTGGCTTAAATGTCCATTAAAATGTAGGAAATTAAAATTATAAAAAATATATTAGAAATGAAGAGGTGTGGAGAAAGAAAATGAAAGAAAAAGAAAATTCAAAATTTAATTACTTTAATGACATCATCATTATGCAAGCATGACACAATAATAAAATATAATTTTAATTTATGAAATTATGGATAAGTAACAAATAAATGAGACAAATTAAAAGAAAAAAAAATTAATTTGGGGTCTTCTTCTTTAGGTGTGCTGAACCTCTCTCTCTCTTCTCTCTCTCATCTCTCATTTCCTCCACTGAAGCTCACTTTAAAGCTATTCTAACCCTAAAATTCAGCCATAAATTTTATAGTTCCCTTAGTTAAAACTTATGTTTGAGTCTTGGTAAGAAGATTAGAGCAAGAAAGAGAAGGAAAATTAAAGAGTTTGGAAGACTTGAAGTGATCAAGTTGAGGTAAGCAATTCCAAGCTTCTCTTTTTATAGAATTGATTGGATTGAAGTTGAATAAGTAGAGATTTCTTGGAAAAATTAAAAAATTATGCATGTTGGGAGAGAGATGAAAATTTGGGCCAGCTTGTGAGGGTGAAGATTTGATGAGTTGATTTAAATTAAACATGTTTTAAGATGTGTTATGAGGTGTTGGACATGATTAGTGAATGAATTTGCATGAATTATGTTAATTGTAAAGTTAGGGTTTATGGCAATTAGGGTTTTAGTGTAAAATTGGGGATTTTTGAGAATTGATGACCAATTGGTATTGTTGATACTCAATTTGGTCAATTAGGGTGTTTATAAGTGCAAATTGATAATTGGAATTGAAAGGAGTTGTAAATGTGAAATGGCTAAATTCTGGCAGTTTGACCTTTGTCCACTTAAAAGGCTATAAGTTGAATTTTGTTGCTCCAATTGGTGAGAAGTCAATTGGAGATGAAAATAGAGTCATAATGCAACATTTTTCATGTAGAAACTTTGCCTAAAAACTGATCTCAAGTTGACCTAAAGTCTACTTGAATCCGAAATTAGTACCCTGTTACTGGGCAGAATTGACCAAATGAACAATACATATTCAAATGGTCATAACTTTGTGTAGAGAGATCCAAATGACCTGATTTTTGAACCATTGGAAAGCTTAAACATAATAGAACAACTTTCATGGAGAACATAAACTCAAATTATGAATATAACACATTTAAATTGCTAACTAAAGTTAAGTCATTAAAACTGCCAGAACCATAAAGTTGCCTAGAATTCTGGAATTTGACCAATTCAGCCAGTTATGGTAAAAGTATCATAACTTGAGCTACAAAACTCTAAATAGAGTAATTCAAAAGGAGAATTAAAGATAAGACATTAAGAAACAACTTTGATGAAGAAAGTTTAACCAAATTTTCATTGTAGATTGGTCTAATGAAATAGTAAACATTAGAGACAAAAACTAAAAATTTGCAAATTCTCTTAGGAAACTTTGAATTGAATTTGGCAACCAATGCCAACAAATGTAAAACCCAAAATGTGGTATGACCATGAGTTTAGAATTGGTATACCTATTAAATATGGAAAGTTAATATTTTACATAACTAGTCAAATAAATAGTAACCACCATAACAAAAATACAAAGAACTCAACTTATGAGACTATATAAGTAAATTGAAAATGCAGAGTTCAATCATTGAAATTATTATTAGAAATAATTTGGATAGGTATTGAAACACTTTAATTTTTGTGTTTTAGTGGAAAAAGAGTCTTCCAAGGAAGGAAGTAGAAGGGATTGAATTAAAGCAAGCGAAAGAGATTTGTACACAACTAAGCTTCTCAATTGATTTTAATTTTGTAAATGAGTTGAATAAATTGTGATTATAAACTATTTGGATGCAATTATGATTTTTCTTTGAATTTTATAAATTATGTGTTGCCAACCCTATAAGGAAAATTTCATTGAATGAAATGTGTTATGTGAATTGAAATGCACTTATTTGAATAGAAATTTTATGAAATTGTTTTTAAACCACAGTTAACATGACAGTCCCATTCGGAACTCCCCAGTAGTAACGGCTATTTAGGATTTGATAATTTAAAATTGCTTATATCTCTCAATAATAACGGTTAATGAGGTAAGACTATATGAGTACTCATTAGCTAGTTAGCCCTTCCCTCATTAATAATGGTTAATAAGGTGATTTGCTTTGTCATGGTGTATAACACGGTATTGATCATGAAATTTTGTGTCATGGTCTAGACTGTGTATTCTTGGCAATACCCTTACTTTGTAATTTGTGAAATATGGTTTGACATAGATAAATCTTATTGACTTGAAATTTTGAAAATTCTGCTTTGTTATGTTTATATATATATATATATATATATATATATATATGATGTGCTTTATAAATGAGTTTTTAAAATTTAGTTGTGTACCATTGAGTGTAATACTCAGCGATAGCTTTCTTAAAAGAGATAGATAAAGCTTTGAGATATATATATATATATATATATATATATATATATATATATATATATATATATATATATATATGATGTGCTTTATAAATGAGTTTTTAAAATTTAGTTGTGTACCATTGAGTGTAATACTCAGCGATAGCTTTCTTATACTGTCGCAGACAAAGAGGTAGATAAAGCAGCAGAGTGAGCTGCTTTTGGCTGCAGTGGAGATATATTTTTGGATATTGTACGGGTATAATATTTTATACCCTTGTAAATTTCTTTTTGATGCAAATTTTTGTTCATATGTATCTATTGAACTAGATGAGCAGTTGTATAATCAAAATTATAATAATAATATTTTGTTCTCTCCTTTTGGATTTACAAATTTTATATTTGAATTGCACTAAATTAAATGAGATTGAGATTGCTTGAAAATGTGTTAGATTGTGTTGACCTTATATGGAGTTGTGGGTATTTATATTCGTATTGGAACTGTTTTTAATAGGTTTTGACGAACTGTTTTCTTCATTTCTAGCAGACACTCTGTCGAAATTTTTGTAAAATTTTCGCAACACTGAATTAATTAAAAAATTGTAGTTTATGTTAGAACTTCAATTAAAGGCTTTTAATAATTATTCAATATTACTTTACATTTTAAAATGATTGGAAATTGGTTTAAAATCCCTTATAGTACATTTAATAGATTATCGGTAGGCGAAGTTCGATAATTCATTAGGTATACTACGGGATCATGTTATGCTTTACGGAGGGGTAAGGTGTAACAAGAAAATAGAAACGAAAAAATTTTAAAAACTTAAAAAATTAATCTAGAAAAATTTTTCATCAGTAATTACCAACAAACTCAATTTTGTGGGTAATATTAAGAAAAAAAGAGAAACGAAAAATTTTAAAAAGCTTAAACAAATCTACCTATGAAAATTTTTCATTGGTAATTACTAACGAATTTATTGTTTGTAGGTAATATTAAGAAGAAAATAAAAAATAAAATTTTAAAATAAATATCTATAAATATTTTTCATCGATAATTACCAACAAATTTATTTTTGGTAGGTGATATTAAGAAAAAAATAAAAAATAAAATTTTTAAAATAAATTACTTACGAAAATTTATCATTCGTAATTATCAATGAGCCGTATTTAGTTGGTAATATTAAAAATAAAATAGGAACATAAAATTTTAAAAAGCTTAAAAATTTTTACCTACGAAAATTTATCGTCTGTAATTACCAACGAATTCGATTTTGTAGGTAATTCATCGGTAAATTACAAAAAGTATGAAATTTCCTCATCGTTTGTGAATAGATAGGAGATGAGTAAGTTTTCCTATAAAAAGAAAGCTACTTCCCAATATAGGACAATTGTGGCATAGCCAATATGTGGGGCCTACTTTGGGCCCCACTAGTAATTTTTTTAAATCATTTAAATCTTAAAAAATTAAAAAATAACTTTGCATTTAAATTAAAATAATTAATATTTAATTTAAAAATAATAAAAAATTTTAAAAAATAAAAATAAATTAAAATTTTAAATTAAATTAAATTGGAAATTTTAAATTAAATTAAATTTAAAAGTTAATTTGAATAAAAAATTAAATTAAATTAAAAAGTAAAAAATTAAATTAAAAAATATGAAATAAAAATTAGCTACGAAAAGTTATCATTGATAATTACCTACAATTATTTGTTATCGCCGGTAATTACCAAAGAAAAATATTGTTGGTAAAAAGTTGATAATTTATAACAATCTCTCACAAAATTATCTAAAAAAAATCTTGATTTACCTTTGAAATAATTCATCGGTAAATTTAGCGATAATATTTTTTTCGTCGATAAAAATTACGTATGCTAGAATTTGTAGATGGAAAAATTTCATCGGTAATTCATCGGTAATCCTGATTACTAATAAACTATGGGCATATTTGGTTTGTAATTTTCATAGCTATTTTTTTAATTTCTTGTGGTGATACTTAGCATAATTAAAAAATAATAATTTTATTTAAAATAAATATTAAGAATTTTTAAATTTTAAAATATTTAAAATTTCATTTTAATTAGTTTATTTTCTTTATTTTATTAGCATATAGGATTTGCAAAATATAAAATATTTAGAATTTAAGTAGTATAATTAAATTTTTATTTTAACTTACATCTTATTTTCTTTTAATTATTAGTTATATAAGATACTTAAAAATTAAAAAATAAAAATATTTCTTAAAAAAAATTAAATGATTCGTTAATCTAATCATTCAGAAATGTTTTCTTCTAGTTATTAGTTATATAAAATATTTAAATTTAAAATATTAGATAAAGGCTAGCTGAATTTGAAATATTATTTTATCTTTTTATTTTAACTAATCTCATGAAAGATTGTGTATGATGCTTCCCAGTTGCATAAATTGATAGAATCTGTAACAACCCCCGATCCAGCAGCATAACGGCTAATTCGGGTGCGTTACCTGTAATTTCACAACCTGTGATAAGGACTATATCTTAATTTCATATGAACTTTCCACATTTGTCGCATAAAAATTATACCTTAAATGTGATTTAAGCAAAATACAAACTTTATGTAACTTGTCATTTACTTAGATACATCCTTATCATCAAATATTTATTTATACAAATTATACAACTTATATTACTTATACAACTTATACAAAAGAATCATTTAAGTGTAAAGAAAGCCAACCCTAACTAAACTCTTGACAAAATACCCTTGGCTTCAGTACCTGCATGAGGTAAAAATCCATCGTGCTAAGCAAATAGCTTAGTGGTGCATATATAGCTTTAGATGGCTAATTAATAGTCGTCTATAACTATATATACTGTAAACATTTAATTAAGCAATTAAGATAATTTCAAGCACATAACAATTCACAACAATTTTTACAAAGATAAACAAAACATTTCATTGTTAACTCTTTAATTGAATTTCACTAATCTTGCCCATGAAATGTGCATATGGCAACAAGTTATCTATTAAGAAAAGTAAAATCCAATTTATAAAAAAAAATGCAACTCATTTGACTTGAAAGTTTGTCATTTCATTATTTCTGTTTAATGGCCCAATTCCTCCCTGGTATAATTTTCCTTATTTCAGGATTTTAATATGACACTTTATTTTAGATGTTGTCTTACCTTTTCTCTGTTTCACTGCAACATCTTCTTTCAGATGTTGTCTTACGTGTCCTTTTTACTATAGCAACACCTTCTTTTAGGTGTCATCTTACGTGCCTTTTTAGAATCAATACGTGTATTACGACACCATCTTTCAGATGTTGTCTTTACATGCTCATAGATATAGATTCATTTTCGTTTGCAGATCTGCTAGCTTATCTCCCTATTTGGCATGCCCAACTATCCGGTTTCTATCTTCAATCTAGGTAGAGTCTTGGGCCTCAATAGTCTTATAACATGATATTAGGTAATTCAAACATTCTTACATCCATAAAGGATTGACACTCATCATGTTCACATCATTTGTCATTATCATATACTTATTTACATATTCATAATAAGGAAGGATTGACATTCATCATTTTAACATGAATTGGCATCATCATATAATCAATTTCATATTCAAAATAAGGACATAACCATTTTCACATAGCATTTAGAATCAATCATGTTAATTCCCCATAAGGCAGATTCCCCAACTCATTTTGCAATCAGAATTAGACCTAGAGAAAGATATTTTCAAGACCAATTCCCTCATAAAACATGTTAATTTATGTCCTAACTTTCATTAGAAATTAATTTGATCTAATTTAAAAGTGTATAAATTCATTTATACCCCTTTATGTGCAAACTATTCAAGAAGGCAGATTACCATTTCAGGGAAACACCTATTTGATACCTAGTATTCTATCAACTCCTTGGGAATACTAAAGACAGAATTAGCTCTTATGATCTTCATACAATTTGTAGCCTGGTGTCTTGCCTTTCATTTAAATTAAGAATCACTCCATTCCAAGGTCTAGATCTCAAGTTATGCTCCAATTATACATACCATCCAGTTTTTACCTAACCAATTTTGGCTACAGACAGGATTCATGGTTCCTGTTTATAGGCCAATTTGACTATTTTAAAGATAGATTCTGTAACAACCAAGAAAAAAAGGGGGATGGGACTTTGGCATGTGATGGGTTTCCTTTGTCACATGCCGCCTTTATAAAAAAAAAAAAAAATTCAAAATCGGGAGGAGGACCCCCCATTCTCTCTTTTCTTTCCTCTCCTTCCCTCTCTTCTTCTTCTTTCTTTTTCCGGTGACCGGCCGGCGACCTCCCCAGCAGCTCCCCACCCGACCGGCGACCCTCCGGGCAAGAGAGGGAGAAGAGAGAGGGCTTTCCAGCGTGATTCCGGCTTCATTCGATGTCCGATCGAGGCGATCCAGGTGGCGTTGGAAAGCTTGTTTCGAGACCTTTCTTTTGATACCAATTTTGCAACAAATGGAGGTCGGATGAGTGAGATATGGAGGAGAGAAGTTTCGGGTTTTTCAAGCTTTTTTGTCAGATCTACGACGATCCGACTGTTGGATCGACGATCCGAGACCACATATGGACTGAGGAAGATGAGAGGAACATGGTGGTATGATCAGATCCGGCAAATGTCACCGGCGACCGGCCGCCACCGGTGGTTGATAGGCTATGGAGGTGATTCAACTTCCAAAGGCTTCCTCATAAATTTTTGAAATTTTTGAGACACAGATAAACTTCGTAAGACAATTTTTATTATTTCTCATGCATGGAGCATAAATACAGTGTTTCTTAAACAGGAAAAATTGGAGAAAAATTCTAAGAAAAATATATGATGAAAGTAAAATTATTTGGAGATATTCTATGGTGTTTGTTGAATTTTTAAGTGATTGTAGAATATTTTTGAAAAATATAGATGGAATTTAGTTAGATTTTTAGCATATGGGCATATAAGATTATTTGAAATTAAGATAATTAAATTTTATATAATTGGTTGAAGCTTGAGGATGGAGGTTTAAATATGTGAATATTTAATTAGGTTGAATTAAGAATATGTTAGATGTTGGAAACTTATGGAATCGAGTAAAATTCTTGAATAAAATATTCATGGGTGATTAGAAAATTATAATTCATTTTGCAATAACCTTATAATATTATTAACGACTGCGGGGCAAAATTTTAGAATTTTTAGAGCTTGTTTGAGTGGATTTTTGAAAAATGTCAATTATAGGGACTAAAACGTAATTTTTAAGATTTTGAGTATTGTCTGATTTGGAGGGCCCAGGAGGGGCCATGTGATATTGATGAGAAGTGGTTGTGGAAATTGAGAACTTAGAAGTATTATTTGAGTCTTTTTGCAGGTTGGGTAGGTCCCAAGTATAGGGAAACTATTTAGGCATGAATTGTCTATTGCCTCTTTAGAGTTTTATCTTAACTTAGTACTAATAAATTTATAATTTAATTATTAGGTGATCGATGTCAGCTATTTTTCTGCATCCAGCAGGCACAATAGTCATCGGTGTACTGTGAGTAAAATATTAATTTTAATTATAATTTCGATATTATTATATGTTCAAGCATGCCCATGCATCACTTAAATGTAAATATCTATGTAGTTAAACTCTAGGCACGTTTTATGTTGCATTCATAACTGTTAAGTGCCATGGATGTTGTTGTGGTAATTTGGAGCAGTGTGCGTGCGTTGGCGTGCGTGTGATGTGGTGTGGACTATGGATAGGACGGGTAGACACGGCTTGAGATCTTTGGGTAGACACGGCTTGAGTTCTTCGCTGGGACCCCGATTTGGTTATTAAGTGGAAGTTCGAGCTGAGTTCTTCGCTGGCACAGGTTGGTTTTAAGAGAGCTGTATAGGGGATCAGCTCCCATATATTATGATTGCTATTATTTGGTGTGTGAGTGCTCCAAATTACCTTTTTAATGTTATGATGTGCAATTGTTGCTGATGTTGCATTTCACTCTACAGGGTGCATTAGCTTTAGATAGTTATAGAGATTATGGTTGAAATTGATATTTTACTCTCTGAGTCGAACGCTCACTCCTGTTCAATATTTTTCCAGGCCACAGGAGGAGTTATTTTATAGAGCAACCTGTTTTCTTTCTCGCAGGTTTAACGTCGATTATTTAATTATTTTACTATCTTTTCTAAATTTAAAATCTAGAACTCCGCATGTGTTAGTAATAGTGTGGACCTTGTTAGAAATTGTGTTAATTTAAATTTTTGAGATTAATAAATGAAGATTTGTATGGTATTTAAACAGTTTGTAAATGAGGTAACAGGGTTGAGCTGGCTCTCGATTTTAGTTTCAAAATTGGCTAAGTTGGCCCGAAATGAAATTATAACAGTTTGATTTAAATTATCTTATATGCATATTGGGCTTAAATTGTGGGCCTGGTTATGGATTTGAGGAATAGTTAGGCTTACTACGGGCCTTGGGGGCTTTAAGCTGGCCCAGGTCCTAGTGCCGGTCCGGCCCATAGGTTGGGTCGTGACAAAGTTGGTATCAGAGCTTAGGCTCTAGATTCATGGGAAATAAAATACTTGGGAGTGTAAAAGGAGTCTTGTTAGGATGTTACATGAGTATAGGATTCTTTTCGTAATTCTTTGTTTCTAGATTCTGCGTTATGCCTCGGGAAATATAAAAGTGCCTCAATTAGTGTCTTGATTTTCATGGAGTAAAATGTGAAATAGAGTTAGTAGACATGTGAGGTCTATCATGAGGATACGTACTCCAAGAAACATTGTATGGGTTTAAATGGTGTGCCCATTTTGCAAGGCACGAGTACATAAAGGTGAGTCTTGAAACTGGATAAGGATGAGGATACTAGTCACAATGGATGACGAGTAAGTTTATGATAATAGTAGATTCAAGAGAGATAAGAGATTAGGAAACCTAGATCGTAGTAACTATACAATGTTCTCACATGAGATTATTGTGTAGGCATCCCCATGGTGCTCAATAATGAGGGTGTTTACGGATGGCCTCTGCTTTGGTTATTCAGTTCTATATCCGCAGAGGAGTTGGGAACTCCCGGTTAGGGAGTCTAGAGTTAGGTATTGAAAGGTCACTTGGGTGATAACTAGAGTCTAGCATGAGCTAGAGTCACATAAAGAGTTGCCAAGGTTTGGATTAATTGCAAAGTAAAGGTGACACTTATAGAGTGAGATCATCTAGTCTTTAGCATGGAATTTTGGATCGTTTTTACAGTATGATAAACATTTTGCTTATAGCTTAGTGAGAATAGTATACCTTGTGTATATCAGTATAGAATAAAGTACAACCCTACTACCGAGGGAAGGTCAAAATTGTGAATTGAAGATTCACAGAGCCATAATATGATAGGAGAGTCATTGATTTGACATGGTTTAGGCAAGGTGGTAAATGTAGTACCTTTGTTACAGCAAGTTAGAGTATAGTCCTATCTTTTCAGAAGGGATCGAGAGTTATTACTAATAATAGTGCCCCAGATGGGACTGTAGAGTGTGGTAGAGAGTAGTTGGCTTGGGTATCCTGCAGAGGATACAAGTTTCATTATAGGAATCATATATAATCAGATCATGATGAATGTAAATCCTTTGAATTGGATGACGGGTTTGTGTGCCAGGAATCTTAAGTTTTGGCGAATTGAGAAAAAAAAATAATAAAATAAATAAATAATAATAATGATAATAATAATAACAAATAAATAAAATTACTGCAGAATCAGTTCTCGAGGTAGTAAGGATATTATGTAAGCTAAAGGATAAGAATAGAGATCATACAATGAAGGTATGACTGTAATTTCCTGAGTTCCTTTCTAACTTCATATTGTTTAAAACAATAGTATAATCCAATTATAATAGTGTTAAGAGAAATAAATTAGCAAAGATAAATTATAGAAGGCCAATGGATAGAGAAAGTGCAAAATGAAGGTTTGGACAATTGATTGCAGATGCAATATATTCTAAATGCCAGTGGAAGTACTAGCTAGAGTGGTCAAAGGACCAAATTTGAGTAGCACAGATATGTGATAACGTGGTAGAGACTTTGAAAGATATAGTTAGCAGGTACAGCTGTCATGTTAGGAAGAAGAATGGAACCAAGGATAGAATAGTCAAGTTCTGTTTTGGGTAAGACAAAGGAAATAAACTGAAGGACAACCTAAAGAGCGCATAATAAAAGGAACAAAGTTAAGATATAGGGTAGGCTAAGTGTTATTCTTGGCAAGGTGAATGAAAAGGATGAAGAACCCAAAATGGGACCATATTAGTGAGAATAGTGATGGAGGTATAGAATCTAGTAATGTGATATTCATAGCATGATGTAGTTGAGATTGTGACAGGGGCTAAAATATAGAGCTTGGCGTTACATGATTGGATCATATTTTATCTATTCCCTATTCCAAAGGTGAAATGAATAGCAATGGGACAAGATTCTTTGAACTTGTTAACAGTATCAAGAAGATTAGGCAAAGAATACAATAATAATGAGCAAAAGCTAAAAGTGTGCGAGGGTATTGCGGACTATCTAATTAGGCAGAGAAAAAGAAGTTAGTAAGTAGTAAGTTGAATAAAAGTCAATTTAAGGGATCAAATAGGTATGATGAGTGGAAAGAATTATAGATAATGACACATAGGTTTTAGGTTCAACTTTTGAGATAGTGAGAAGATAGTAGAGGTTCATTATGAATGTCAGGCAAGCATTATTAGTGTGATCAAATCACTTGAAGCAATGACAGGGGTAGAACGAGAAGTGACAAGTATGGGTGGTTATAAATCACTAGAAAGTTCAAGGATCAAATTAATGACCATAGATAAGGGTGGAATTAGTGTTGGAAGAATCTATTAGTGAGAGAAATCTTTCAGGAATCAACAAAAGTTAAGGGCACAATATAAACGATGATAGATATGAATCATAGGTCGAGTATAAGTAAAGTTAATAAATTGTAAAATATTATATCAGAAAGGACAATGGTACGGTAAAGGGTTCATGCAGATGATGCATTATGGGTAGAGCACAATTGTGCTAGGAGATGATGAAATTTGGAGAGAAAGACCAAGAAACATAGGTTAAACATTATTATATGGACAATCGAGCGTAGTTGAATATAAGAGTATTTTTCTTTCTTTTCAAGTTTAGCTTTTGCTTTTGGTTCTAGAAGGTTATATGAGGAACGGAGACTGAGTCAAGGAGACCTAGTTAATTGAGAGTTTGGTAGGCACCAATTCATACATAATTTCCTGATATGAGAATGACAGTAAGTATGTACCTAGTGTTAAGTATAAAAGGATGATCAGAATAGTGACAGGAGTCAAATGGAGTTAGCTACCAAGGCTTGCAACTGTTTTAAACTATGAGCTAGAGGAAGTACTATTTATGGATGAGTTTCAATAGATGAAATTGTTTCTAATGGAAAAAGTTGAGGCTGAAATTTGGAAAGCTATAGGCAGTATATGTGATTATATTAAGGAGAATGAACACATAAAGTATTTTGTTTAGAATTAACGCATGGCACACATTTCCCACAGCAGTGTTAGTTCAGATGGAACTCATAGTTTCAAGGGCTCCTATCCATCTAGGATGAGCAATTTCCTACTGAGGCTGGTGGGGAATGATAATGTTCTGATAGTTAAGTTGGAAAAGGAGATACAAGAAAAATTTTCTATGGTTAATTATAAGTGTTACAAAATGTGAAGAATGTGCTGGTAGGAGAAAATCGTAAGGTTAGAATTCCTGAAGTAATAGAACTAATAATCAAGATAAGACTAAGAAATAAAATGGAAGTTAAAGTTGATGATGGGATGGACATTCTTGAAGGAAAAGGTGTAAGGATGAGATAGGACTGAAATTAAGGAATAAGTACAGCAGGTTGAAAAGATATCAACAATATCAAAAATAGGAAAGGGAAGTGGATAAGATGCAAAGGACAGGAAGAAAGCTCGATAGAGCCAGTTATAATGATGAGGATAAGGAGGAATAGGTATGCTAGGAACACACTAAGGGATGTTTAAAATAAGTTATTATGAGATGATAGATTAAAGGAGTAGTGGAGCCTCGATCTGAGTGCCAATGTGTCAGAAGTAGGCCACATACTAAGAAGCTAAAGGAAAAAGTCTAGATATTTCCATTCCAGATAAGAAGTGAGAATCGATAAAGTCGCATGGATTGAGTTGTCAGGGAATATAAACACTTTTGTTACCTAGAAGGAGAGACCCAGTTCACTTTCCAATATTGATAAATGATACACTTGGCCCTTGGAGGAGACTCTACCTGACTAGTTACATAAGATGGAAAGAGGTTAGTCTAAGTACCTTAGTAATGACACAAAAGAGATTAAAAATTTGAAGTATCATGGGAGTGAGAAGATTTATAGGTATTGACCACTGAGGTCATAAGAAGAGTGAAAATCTCGAACAAGATGCCTAGATTAGGTGCTACAGAAAGCTACTCATAGGATGCCTTAAGATAAGGAACATAAGTCATGTTTTGGGGAAACAGAGATTATTGAAACAAAGGGATGAGGACTGAAGTCACTAAGAGACACGTTAGGGCGTAATAAAAATGAGGTAAGCGCCAAAGTTAATTAAAGTTATCAGAGATCAAGTCGAGAGTAATAGAGTTATAATGAATACCTGAGATGTCAGAAGAATGGTCAGTGAATAGCCAAGAGATAAGAGCATCTCTAGAAAGAGATGATGACAAATAGGATACTATAGTAGAATCAGAGAGCGGTAGAATATCATATATAATATATGAAGAGTTTGAAGAATAAATGTTTTACCAATCTCTGCATAGCTAGAGGAGTAATGATTGCACTTGTTCTAATAATCTTCTTTTCTTTATCACTTGTTTATTCGAAAATTCGAGGACGAATTTTTCTTAAGGGGGGAAGAATGTAACAACCACAAAAAGGGGATGGGACTTTGGCGTGGGTTTCACTAGCACAGGCCAGCTTTTTTATTGAAAAAAAACTTCAAAAATCGAGGAGGAAACCCCCATTCTCTCTTTTCTCTCCTCTCATTCCCTCTCTTCTTCTTCTTTCTTTTAAGAGAGGGAGAAGAGAGAGAAAAAGGCTTTCGCTTCATCTGACGTCCGATCGAGGCGATTCAGGTGGCGTTGGAAAGCTTGTTTCGAGACCTTTCTTTTGATACCAATTTTGCAACAAATGGCAACAAATGGAGGGCGGATGAGGGAGATATGGAGGAGAGAAGTTTCAGGTTTTTCAAGCTTTTTCGTCAGATCTACGATGATCCGACCGTTGGATCGACGATCTGAGACCACATATGGACTGAGGAAGAGGAGAGGAACATGGTGGTATGATCAGATCCGGAAAATGTCACAGGCTATGGAGGTGATTCAACTTCCAGAGGCTTCCTCATAAATTTTTGGAATTTTTGAGACACAGATAAACTTCGGGTAAGACAATTTTTATTATTTCTCTGTCTGTGGAGCATAAATATAGTGTTTCTTAAACAGGAAAAATTGGAGAAAAATTCTAAGAAAAATATATGATGAAAGTAAAATTATTTAGAGATATTCTATGGTGTTTGTTGAATTTTTGAGTGATTGTAGAATATTTTTGAAAAATATAGATAGAATTTAGTTAGATTTTTAGCATATGGGCATATAAGATTATTTGAAATTAAGATAATTAAATTTATATAATTGGTTGAAGCTTGAGGATGGAGGTTTAAATATGTGAATATTTAATTAGGTTGAATTAAGAATATGTTAGATGTTGGAAACTTATGGAATCGAGTAAAATTCTTGAATAAAATATTCATGGGTGATTAGAAAATTATAATTCATTTTGCAATAACCTTATAACATTATTAAGGACCGCGGGGCAAAATTTTAGAATTTTTAGAGCTTGTTTGAGTGGATTTTTAAAAAATGTCAATTATAGGGACTAAAACGTAATTTTTAAGATTTTGAGTATTGTCTGATTTGGAGGGCCCAGGAGGGGCCATGTGATATTGATGAGATGTGGTTGTGAAAATTGAGAATTTAGAAGTGTTATTTGAGCCTTTTTGCAGGTTGGGTAAGTCCTGTATAGGAAACTCATGAATTAGTCTATTGCCTCTTTAGAGTTTTATCTTAACTTAGTACTAATAAATTTATAATTTAATTATTAGGTGATCGAGGTCAGCTATTTTTCTGCATCCAACAGCCACAATAGTCATTGGTGTACTGTGAGTAAAATATTAATTTTAATTATAATTTCGATATTATTATATGTTCAAGCATGCCCATGCATCACTTAAATGTAAATATCTATATAGTTAAACTCTAGGCACGTTTTATGTTGCATTCATAACTGTTAAGTGCCATGGATATTGTTGTGGTAATTTGGAGCAATGTGCGTGCATTGGCGTGCGTGTGATGTGGTGTGGACTATGGATAGAACGGGTAGACACGGCTTGAGATCTTTGCTGGGACTCGGTCCTTCGGGGTAGACACGGCTTGAGTTCTTCGCTGGGACCCCCATTTGGTTATTAAGTGGAAGTCCGAGCTGAGTTCTTCGCTGGCACATGTTGCATTTAAGAGAGCTGTATAGGGGATCAGCTCCCATATATTATGATTGCTATTATTGGGTGTGTGAGTGCTCCAAATTACATTTTTGATGTTATGATGTGCAATTGTTGTTGATGTTGCATTTCACTCTACAGGGTGCATTAGCTTTAGATAGTTATAGAGATTATGGTTAAAATTGATATTTTACTCTCTGAGTCGAAACTCACTCTGCTCAATATTTTTCCAGGCCACAGGAGGAGTTATTTTACAGAGCAACCTGTTTTCTTCCTCGCAGGTTTAACGTCGATTATTTAATTATTTTACTATCTTTTCTAAATTTAAAGTCTAGAACTCTGCATGTGTTAGTAATAGTGTGGACCTTGTTAGAAATTGTGTTAATTTAAATTTTTGAGATTAATAAATGAAGATTTGTATGGTATTTAAATAATTTGTAAATGAGGTAACAGGGTTGAGCTAGGCTCCCCTGATTTTAGTTTCTGAAAATTTCTGGGCTAAGTTGGCCCGAAATGAAATTATAACAGTTTGATTTAAATTATCTTATATGCATATTGGACTTAAATTGTGGGCCTAGTTATGGATTTGAGGAATAGTTAGGCTTACTACGGGCCTCGGGGGCTTTAAGCTGGCCCAGGTCCTAGTGCCAGTCCGGCCCATAGGTTGGGTCGTGACTGATTCCATCAAAGTAGTCCCCATAATGTATCTTTCTATGTGTTTTAAGTTTTCAATGGTTCAAGAATCATCTAATTTGGAGGCCTATATTATGAGTTATAGCTAAATTACCAACTACTGTTCACGAATGCATTTTTCTGGAAATTTCAGGTTTCCAAATTTCTAATTCAAGTTTGCACTCAACATTCAAGCACTTTACACCTAGAATTTGTACAGGGTCTCTAAAGCAAAATTTTAGGCCTATGTCTTAAGTTTCCAAAGCATCTTATAACACCTCAATTGGAGATGTACGGAGAGAGATATGCCCTGTTTACTACATGAAGGTCACAGGGCTGAATTGCTGATTTCCAGGAAATTCCAGATTTGCAATACCAACTTACACTAAATTTTCAACCACTTTATCTTGAAAATTAAGTCCAGGTCAATGATTTCACAGAATGCTCACTGGATTCACTAATCCTAGCAGTTGCCATTCAATGATTCATAAAGTAAAAATTTTCCTAACAAGCTTAGACAAGCACTTACCTCAATTTCATTCCAGCAAATTACTCTCAATTGCAACCACTTTTCATCAAAAATTCCAAGTCTAATTCAGTGTGTAGATCTTGGTCAACCACACTAACAATTCTGCCTCACCCTTGGTTTGCCTTCAGCTCACTCAGTCTTCACTTTCCTTGAATTTCAAGTTCAATCTAGCTATTTTCCTTTGAAATTCTAGATTCCTCCCACTAGAATTTAGCTCACCAATCTTAAATTCTTTATTCACTTTCACTTTGATTTCATGGCTTGTTCTTTAATTCCTTCAATTCCATCACAAAATAGTATCTTAGGTTCATGAATTAGGGTTTGTATTAAAGCTTGGATGAAAGAAAAATGGAGAAAAGGGAGAGAGATGGGTCGGCTAAAGATAGGAAGAAGAAGACACAAATTTTGTCATTTTATATGCCTTAGATATTTATCCCTTTTAAACATGTGTCACTTTGCCAATTGTCCTATTTAATTAGTGATTAATTAACTTAATTAATCACACTTAATGACCTTAATTAAACTCAATTATATGCTAAGTTGAAAATTTTTAAATTTTCCCTCAAACTTCATTAACTTTGCAACAAAGTCTATAGGTGTCTTTTACAAATTTTTAATTTAACCCCTCACTTAATCTAATTTACATACCATATTTAATATTTAGATTTCTTACTAAAATATACTGAATATGGTCTGTAAATTCGAGGCATTACAGAATCATCCATTAAGTTAAATACCATTTTTGCCTCAAATTTTAAGAAAGCGAGATGGTTCGTTTCATTCCATCAGCTGTTGTGACAGCATCAATGGAAGGAGCTTTGAAGATTAGCTACATAATAAGAAGTAAAAGGACAATACATTCCTCAGAAAAAGTATACTCTGAAGTTCTCTATTTTTGAACAAGAAGCCGTCTTAGAATTTTTCTTTTCTATGGATTAACCATTTACCAGCAGAATAATAATTATTTTTATTGTTGGACTAACTAGATGAGATATCTGTGAAGCGTGGAGTAATCTATTTTATTTTTGGCTTATAGCATGTTATAGAAAGTTTTAGTTTTATGATAAGTGATGGTTTTGTTGGGAGGTTAAAAAAAAAAAGCTAAATATATAAGTTCACCTTGAACTTCATATAGAAATCTCATGGCACCTTTCATAACACCCCTTAACTCCCGTAAAAGTTTCTTGGCACACATTAATTTCTTCAATTCCTATAAATGTCCCATGATACACCTTAACTCCTATAAATGTCCCATGGCATACCTCAATTCATATAAAGTAAAAGTGAGATTAAGTTACCTTTCAAATCCTAATAAGTAGATCGCCATATCGGCTTGATTGAAATTCACAACTCTTTAATTTAGGAGTCTTAAGGATATCTTAATCTCACTTTACAGGAGTTGAGGTGTATTTAGAATGCCATGAAATTTTTTGGTAAAGTTCAGGTGAAATGGTGTATCCGGCCTATAAAAAATGTGCAGTTATTATGTCAACTTTGAATATGGAACACCAATTCCTTGTGTCAGATTTGCAATGTTAAGTGAAGTAATTTGCTGCAAGATCAGAGAGATTTATTTATAATATGGAAATTATAACATACAGCTAATGTCATTTCCCAAGGTAGTGCAAAGCATCATTATATAGTTGTCAAATAATTTTGGTGTTCAACTTAGAGACTGCTTGGTAGACCATAATTGGATGTAATGAAATATCATGGCATGAATATTTAATAGAATGATGAATAAGATACTCAGCATGAATATTCAATAGAATGATGAATAAGATATTAATTCCATTATATTTCATTACACTCCGTTCTGGTCTACTAGACGCAAGCTTACTTCTTGGAAGAGTTGAATTTTCTGTCATAATCACTGAAAGTGATGAAAAATTGTTATGTTTTGAAAACCTTGGTTGCAAATCAAAGACTCTTAAATTGGTAATCAACAATGTTTTCTGCCTTCTCCTCCTGCTCTTCTTACCATTAGCCTTGTAGACTTTTATTAAATTACAGTGATCTTTCGTGTTCAAGCATAGGCCGTGCTAAATTTACATTTGATCTATTTGTTATTTATTTTATAAATTCATACCCATAAGAAATTTTTATAGATCGCATCACATAGACTATGCTAAACTTATTTTTACTTTTCACAAATATGTGGAGGGATCCTTAGAGGAAGTTCCACAAAATTTTGAGGTTGTGTCATGGCGAAATGTTTAATTTTTAATTAGATGGAAAAAAATTTCATCAACTTCCTTGTATATATAAGTTAAAGACATAAAAATTATTAATCAAAATTTAATAATTGTATCTATCATTAATTAATATTTGACATAATTAAAAAAATAATAATTTTATTAAAAAATATAAAATGTTTGAAATTTCACTTTAAAAAGTGAAATTAGTTTTATTAGATGAGGCTTAATTGAGTTTAAAATTTCATTTTATCTTTTTTTTATTATAAATTTAATTATTAGTATTAGATAACATTTAACTTAATAATTTTATTTTAATAATTATTGGTATTATATTAAAAAAAAACTTTGTCCAAAAATCAGATAATAAGGGTAGAATTGCCCTAAAAATAAGATAATATTACTTAAAATTTTAATATTAACAAAATTTAAGTATAATTTTAAAAATATAAAATGTAAAACTTAAATATTAACTTATATTATTAAAATAAAATAAAAAATAATCACACAATGCACTAACAAAATGGCCAATTACTTTTATAAATCGAAGAGCTTATTTTATTTAAAAACAATAAACGCAATAAAATTATATATTTATTTTTTTTTAAAAAAAATTAGCCTAAAAAATTAAACACTTCAATTAAAGGGTATTTCATCAATGAATTTTAGTTTAATATTATTAAAGTCATCTTCTCGAATATAAGGTCTTCTATTTGTATCTCAAACTGAGCCAATTAAGCTAAGAAAGTACTATTAGACTTAGCAACTATGATGATTAATTGCTGAATTAATAAATTATAATTTAATATAATTTATATTAATTATATGATCGTGCCACGGGAGACGAGCCACAGGAGTTTTATGTGATCGTAAGATTCCCAATAAATTAAAAGGAAAATTTTACCGTACAGCCATACGACCGGCTATGTTATATGGTAGTGAGTGTTGGGCACTGAAAGAGTCGTATGCATCTAAGATAAGAGTTGCAGAGATGAAAATGTTAAGGTGGATGAGTGGCCATACTAGACTAAATAAAGTCCGTAATGAGAGTATCAGAGAAAAGGTAGGAGTGGTGCCAATTGAAGATAAGTTGAGAGAAGGGAGATTGAGGTGGTTTGGTCATGTGAAGCGTAGACATACAGAGGCTCCAGTTAGATAAGTAGAGCACATTAGGTTAGAGGATAGAAAGAAAAAAAGGGGTAGACCTAAATTAATTTGGAGGAGAGTAGTACAACATGACTTAGAAGCATTACACATTTCTGAGGATTTAACCCAAAATCGTTCAGAGTGGAAAAAGCGAATCCATATAGCCGACCCCAAATTTTTGGGATAAAGGCTTAGTTGAGTTGAGTTGAGTTGTATATTAAATTATAATAAACTTTAAAATGGTGAGATTTTAAATTAAAATTAAAAAAATTAAGAAATATTAATTATTAAAATAATAATTGAAGGATAAAAATAAATTAATAGTTAAGGTTATATTTTTCATTGTTATAAAAGATTATATTAATTATCAAATTCTTTAAATTTATAATTAAGAAACTAGATATCAAAACTCGACTATCATGTTAGGCTCGTAAGAACATTATGAAATTGAACAGTACAGTTGGTAGTTAGCTAATTAAAATAATCTTTCAATAATATCAAAACTTTTAAATTTTTTATATAATTAATTAATTTTATTTATATAAAAATATAATATATTGATTTATATTTTACTTTTTTATTCTTATTTCAATTAATAAAAGCCTATTGATAAAAAAAAAATTTTTTTATCTCATTTTGTCAATTATATTTAATAATTTTAATCTTGACAGAATCGACTAAAATTTTAAAATACACAAAAATTTTATTAAAAGTTTTTGAAAATTTAAAATCTTGTTGCAATTTTATTTAATTTATTTTAACACATTATTTCACTTCATTTTCTAGCCGATCTAATCTTACTAATATTATTAACTACTTTAAAACTTCATTTTGATATCTATGGTACATTAAAAATTTTAGTTATTTGATCAAATTTAATGATTTTAGTCTCACATTTTTTATTTTTATTACCACCAAATCTCATCACTACTTAATACTTAATGTTTATCAAAATAAAATTACGGAAAAAATTAATAAATATAATAATATTAGATCTTTAATATAATTTTAAATAAGTCGAAAAATAGAGTTCAAAATTCTATCACAATTAACTACTGAATTATAAACTTAATTATTATTTATTCAAAATTTTTTATTTCAATGTATCAATTACCATTTGAAACTATTAATTGAACTACTAACTTTTAACTTGGGATGAATTAATTTTTAAGAGTGAATTAGATGAAATTAATATAACAAAACTTCTCCGATGTTAAGCTTTGTAAAGCTTTTTCAACAGATGTAGAGCTTTACATAAGTCTCAATTATTTAAAAATATGTCCTCTTATCTAATCAATTGTTTAAAAATAATCTATTGTTTTCCTTAAGAATTTGTTATTTTTCAACATATCGCTAAAGAAACGTTATTCATCACATATTTTCTCAAGAGCAGCTAAAGTCATTTATTCTTTGTATAAAATATGTTATATAAATTATTAAAAATAAATTAAAAACGTTTTTATTTAAGACCAAATTATTTTTTATGATATAATTTAAATAATTGTATATTTCATAATAAATATATTTTTTTATTGATATGTTTCTCTCAAATTATAACTTAATTTTTTGAAAATTACTTAATTATATTAGGACAGTATGGAATTCTTTATTTATCTTAAATATTTAAATTAAAAAAAGAAACTATTGATTTTCCTCATTTGATAAAACAATAAAATGTAATAAAATTATATATTTATTTTTTTTAAATTCAGCTAAAAAAATCAAACAATTCTATTAAAGGGTATTTGATCAATAGTTTTAGTTTGATATTATTAGAGTCATCTACATGAATATCGTCTCCTATTCCTATCTCAATGTCAAGAAAGTGCTAATTGGACTTAGCAACTATGATGATTAAGTACTGAATTAATAAATTTTAATTTAATATATTAAAATTATAATAAATTTTAGAATTATGAAATTTTAAATTGAAATTAAATAAATTAAGATATATTGATTATTAAAATAATAATTGAAGGATAAAAAATAAACTAATAGTTCAGGTTATATTTTTCATTGTTATAAAATATTATATTTATCATCAAAATTTTTAAATTTATAATTAGAAACTAAATATCAAAACTCATTAAATTGAATAGTGGAGTAAGCAGTTAGCCAATTAAATACTCTGTCAATTCTATCAAATCTTTTAAATTCTTTATATAATTGATTTAATTTTTTTATGTAAAAATATAATAAAAACTCTATGGACACTATCAAATCTTTTAAATTTTTAATATAATTGATTAATTTGGCTAATTTTCATTCAAAATTTAGGAGTTGTTTCAACAAAATTTCTGAACTTCAATTCATATCACAAAAGTCATCTAATTTTAATTTTATATCAGCTAAAATCTTTTTGGTCGTATTCGTTTGAGAACTTCGGTCAAAAGTTGACTGCACATGCCATGTTGGCTTTAACACAAATAAGATATCAATAATTTCTACTTTTTAATTTACCAAATTTATCACAATACCTAGATGATTGCATGAGAGAGAACCCAGATTCATCACAATACTTAGATGATTGCATGAGATTCATCAAACCCTAATTCATTCATAATACCAAGATTCATAAACAAAAAAAGGGGGAAAAAAAGCAAGAACCCAAGCCTTTGGACAGAAACTTGTTTGCCCAAAGTCATCACAATACCCAGACTTGTTTACCGATGGAGGCAACGAGAACCCAAGCTCCTCCATGTTGATGATTTAACAACATTTTTTAGATCAACAATGATCGAGTTTTCGGGACTAAGGTAGGACTTGGGATAAAAATACATTGAAATAGCACTTGAAGCTGAAAGTAAGAAATCAACATGACACATGAGTGTGTGCTCACTAGATAGAGCCAAGAGGGTTTAAGCATAAGAAAAAGAGGCGACTAGAGATACTAGCGAAAGGTTGAGAGATATGCGATGCATTGATGCATCAAGGAGAGATAGAGGGAGGGAAGCAGAGAGATGCAAGCAGAAGGGAGCGATATTAATGGCAATGGCAGTAATGAGAATGACCATACATTTTCTGTAAATTAGGGAGTAATTTCTGAAATTTAAGAAGTAAATAACATTGAATTTATACGATATCCTTGTTCTTGCAAACTCAAATGGTGTTGGGTTGTTAGATAGAAAGGCTAGAGAAAGTAAAGGAAGGGAGAAAGCTTATCTATCTCTTGATGCATTAGGTTGCGGATTTGTGGTAGATGAGAGAGAATAGAGGTTTGTGGCATTGGGTTTGTGGATCTGTGGCAAAAGGACAAAGGGAGGAAGGAGACGATAAGGGAAAGAGAGGATAGAAAGATTGTGGAGAGTGATAAAAAATTTTTTATTATTAAAATGCCAAGCATTAGAGAGAGAAAAATTTTCTTTATTGTGTTAAAACCAACAACGTATGTACGGTCAGCTTTTGGCCGAAGTTCCTAATGGAATTCAGCCAAAAGGAATTCAGCCAAAAGGATTTTAACTAATATCAAATTAAAGTTAAATTACTTTTGTGATACAAATTGAAGTTTGAGAAATTTATTGAAATAATACCTAAAGTTCAAGGATGGTGGGTGAAAATTAACCAATTAATTTTTGTTTATGTAAAAGTATAATATATTGATTTGTATTTTATTTTTTGTATTCTTCTTTCAATTAATAAAGGCCTATTAACGCATTTTGTCAATTTTGTCCCATTCAATCTTGATAGAATCAATTTTATCCAAAATTTCAAAATTATAAAAATTTTATCCAAAATTTTCAAAATTTTGAAAACTTATTGCAATTTTATCCTCTTTTATATATATATATATATATATATATATATATATATATATATATATATATATATTCTTTCAATTAATTTTCTAGTTAATCTAACCTTACCAATATCATCAACTACTTTCAAATTTGTTTTCATATCCATAGTGCATCAAAGTTATTAGTTATTCGATCACTATTTGATACTCAATAATTATTAAAATGAAATTATGAAAGAGTAAGTGAATATAATAATATTAGATATTCAATGATAGTTATAAACAAGTTGAAAATTAGAATTTAATATTTCATTGAAGAAAATTGAAAATTTTTTTATAAATTTTTAAAAATTTAAGTGATTTTATTAAAATTAAAAAAATTAGATAAAATTATTAAAACACGACAATATTTAACTTTTTTTTAATAGGCTGTTAATAAAATATTTTGCTTTAAAAAAAACCACTGTCCAGTCCCAATTAGCTGCCGAGTTATAAACTTAATTATTATTTATTCAATTTTTTTTTATTTTAATGGATTAATTACCCTTTGAAACTATTAATTGAACCACTATTCTTAATCATTATCCGTTCTAAAATTTTTCACCGGCATCCGTACAAATCGCAGGCACGTGAAAGTCGTCGCAATTACAGTGCCTTAGCCTGAGAAAGCAAATAGTAATAATAGTAATAATAATAATAATAATAGTGGGCTGAAAGCATAAGAAATTAAATGCTTTTCATTAATTAGATAGCAAAAATATATATCTAAACACCGATTGGTGAAACCATGCGAGTGGAATAATGGTGCACACGTGCCTTTTTTTTTAATATATTATCTTAAGTAATATTAAATTTATAATTTTATAATTTTAAAAACAATTTTAATACCATTCATTATTAATATCTTATATTAATTTAAAATAAATTAATTTTTAAGAGTGAATTTAACTCAATCTATTTTAGATATATTAATTATTATTTTTATTTATTCTTTGTATAAGATGTATTATATATATTATTGAAAATAATTTAAAAATATTTTTATCTAAGACATTGTTATTTTTTATGATATAATTTAAATAATTATACATATATTTTATATTTATAGCAAAATAAATATATTTTTTATTGATATGTTTATCTCAAATTATAAATTAATTTTTTGAAAATCACTTAATTATGTTAGGACGGTATGAAATTCTTTATTCCAACTATAACCTTTAAAATATTAAATATTTTAAATATTTTAATATAGAGTAGAATAATTAATGATTTGGCACTGATTCAAATGCAAGTTCAAATTTATATTAGATATACCCATTTGAAAAATTAAAAATTTATTTCATAACAATTCTTTTCTTTTTTTTTTTTATTTGAACTGATTCAATTCTTAATCTTCAAAACACTAAATTAAATTGTAAATCAATATTTTAGGAGTTAATTTTATTTTATTAAAAAAGCTTCAATCAATTAATAAAATAATCATACAATAATTATAATTAATAATATTAACTTACTTTATAAAATAAATACTACAATAAATTTAGACTTTAATAGCATATTTTATATATTGTTAAAAATTTAAAATATATTATTAATAAAAATTATTAATAAACATATAATAATATACAAATTTAAGTCCTTTTAGAAATAATTTAAGTCACTCAAACTTTGATCAAATTAAATAAGTCACTTAAACTCTTAAATTTTTTAAAATAGTCAATTAAAATAGCTTAAAAAAGACAAAATGTTTAACACCAAAATCTAGGAAAAAGAATTAAAAAAATAGACATTTAAACCTTTACGAAATAACTTGATAGCCATTTAAGAGTCATTGAACAAATAAATTTAATTTTAATATTTTAATAATTAACTTTAAAAATAAATTATTTTAATTTATATTGTTAATAAATAAATAAAATAATTTTTTAAAATCTCTAAAATAAATAAAATATTATTAAAAATTTATAAATAATTAAAATAAAGTGTATTAAGAAATATAAAAAAAAATCCTTTAACTTCACCCAAATGCTGAAAAGAATTCAAAATTGTTTTTCTCTCTCATAAACCAAATACTAAACTATAACCTCAGAATATTTTTAACAAATTTTTAAAGTACCATTAACAATATATGAATGTTATTCTATATATAGGATAAATAACAAAAGCCATAATATTGTTGTATATGTAAGATAAAAATAAATTTTATGATTTTTGTTATTTATGGCTTTTGTTATTTATCTTACATATAGAATAATATCTGCTAACTCCCTCTTCATATTTATCTTCAACCTTAATTTATCACAGGCCGTTAATTAATTAAATCAATAGAATCAAATTAATTAAATTAACTTTAAAACACTAATTTAATTAATTATGGCCTAAACACAAAAAATTACTTTTTGGGTGTAAAAAATGGCCTTGGAAAATTCCTTGATTCCAAAATCAACAATAATATGATATATCTCTTAAATACTTAAGTAGATGGTTCCGAACCATCTCATGATTCGAACTCCAAGTCTACACCTAGACATTAGCATGATTCAGTTACGGAGTGTTAAGGTTCATACACTATGATATTTGCATAATCGAATGACTGAACAATACGTCTTTTAATCCTACATAAACTTTATTAATTGAAGGTGCACATTCCATCTGGAAATTTGAATCTTACTTTAACTAGGATTCTTCAACCACTAGACTCCTAATCTAATTAGGAGTCCACCTAATACTTATAAAAGGGACTAGTCAGGTATGTTCTCTTTGAATCCCATTCATTATACTCTCAATTCCTTTACTAATTTAACAATCGAAGAGGTTGCCCAAGTCTACTTGTAATACCCCTAATTTTTAAATAATTATTTTATATGTAAATATTATTATTTTATTATAATAAATATTATGGAAATTTATTTGAAAATTTTCTAAATTTTAAAAATCGGGTTTGATTTTCTTAAAATAATAAATTGTATTAATTTTTAAAAATTAATTTAAAGATCACGTGGCAAAACAAAAAATATAGTTGAACTCCAAAAATTTTTTTGAGATTTCTGTAATTTTTTCGAAATTTTTGGATCTCTTTTTCGATCTCAAGGCAGAGTAAAAATTCAATTTTGGGTATCCTAAATCGAACTAGCTGAATTGAATCAAACCAAATTACACAGATCAAATTGGACCGATCTTCTTTTTCTCTTCCTCCCTTCTCCCACGTCACGCGACCTCTCTCCCTTTCCCTCTCATTTTCTCTCTCCTCTCTCTTCCCCTCGTCGGTCAGCCGCTGCTCCTCCCTCCCCAACTCGCCAGCGCACCTCCAGCTCCCCTCCTCGCCGCCGATCGTCGCTCTAGTGGCTAGAAAAATGCTCTTGAAACTCCCTCCATGCATGACGCGACCATTCTATTTTTTGGCCAAAATTTAATCGATCCGACCACCAATTGGTTGGGGTTTTATCCCAAACACCTTCTACTCCTCGAGAGCTTTCTATAGACACCAAGAACAGCAATTTTCATTGAGAGGTTTGTCCAATTTTTACCCGAGAAGTTTTAACCCATTTTAAAATTTGGACTAAATTTCTCTCAAACCGAGAATCCCAAGGGAATTCCAAGAGTACCAGCGTGCTCTATATAACGAGAGTTTCGCGGCAATATAAATTTCAAAATTTTTCGATACCAAAATTTTGGTGTTCCCATGAACTTTGCGGTGATTTTTCGAGCTTCAAATGAGCTTAAATAATTTTGTAAATATTTTATTCTAACTCTTAGTATTGTGGGCTTCTCGTAGATACTTTCGTTTTGTGGAAATTTGACCATCGTCAGGATCTACAATTTCGAGCTGAGCAAATAGGCTGTTGAAACCACTTCGGAATTGAGTCAAAGTTATAGGCTATCCCACCATTTTTAGATGCCCCGGACGCGTTTCAAGTGTAAGAATTGGTGTAGGTAAACCCAAACCCTAAGTTTCTTCAATTATCTAATGCCGAGTTTAGATTAAAAATCTATAAAATATTCGTGGGAGATTAGAAAATTATAATTCCTTTTGCATTAGCCTTGTAATATTGGTAAGGACCGCGGGGCAAAATTTTAGAAATTTTAGAGCTCTTTTGAATGATTTATAATAAAATGTTAGTTACAGGGATTAAAATATATTTTTTCAAATTTGTGAGTATTGACTGTTTTAGAGGGCCCAGGAGGGGCCATATGATGTTGATGAGATGTGGTTGTAGAATTTGAGATTTAGAAGTGTTATTTGATTCTTTTTGTAGGTTGGGTAGGTCTTAGGTATAGGGAAAACTTTGTCGGATTTTTGGCAAAACTTAAGATTGTTCCTTGATTCTTTAAAATTTCGTTTTAAGTAAATATTAATAAAATTTTTGATACAATGTTTAGGTGAGCCGGGTCAGTCTTCCTCCTCCGCCCAGTCGCCACAATGACTATCAGTTAATTTGTGAATAGATATTAATTTTATTTATAATTTCAATATTATTATATATTCAAGGCATGCTCATGCATCACTTATAAATATATGTATGTAGTAAAAATTAGGCATGCCTTATATTGCATTTGTTCTTAATGATATTGCTATGATTGTTCTTAATAATATTGCTGTGATTATTATTTTATGGCGATCTAGAGTTGTGTGTGTGAGTTGGTGTGTATGTGGTGTGTATGTGGATATGGGTAGGATGAGTAGACGCGGTTAGAGTTTGACTCGCTGGGACTCAATCCTTATTACGGATAAGTCGGGGTAGGCATGGCTTTGAGTTGATCTTGCTGGCCCCCGCATTTGGATATTAAGAGAAAGTCTAGCTTTGAGTTGATCTCGCTGGCAGAGGTTGGAACTAAGAGAGCTGTATAGGGGATCAGCTCCCATATATTTGTGTGTGAGTATGGATGTGACATATGGGTGTGTGAGTACTCTAGATTGCTTTTGATGTGATTATGACTTGACCTGTTTGAATTGTGTGAAGGTGTTACATTCATTCTTAGGGATGCACTAGACTTAGGTAGTTATAGAAATTGTATGTAAAATCAATATCTTACTCTATGAGTTGAATGCTCATTTCTGTTCACCCTATTTTTCAGGTTACAGGAGAGCTTATTCTTATATTTAACCCACTTTCTTCCTCGCAGGTCCATTAATTTATATTTCTATAATTTGTATTGTTAAATTTGAATTCTAGATCTTTGCATGTGTAGAACCATTTTATTTAGCTTGAGACTGTAAGGTTAATTATTTTGATGTTGTAAACTTATTAATCTATATATGTATAAATGTATGGATGAATGACTTGTTGGATGAGGGAGTTGGACTCCCATTTGATATTATATTGAATTATGGATGATTGTAAGGGTGAGTTGAGCTCCCCAAATGGTTTTATTTTGAGATTACAGGTCGGGTAAGTTGAGAACTCTTCGCTGGATGGTCCATGTTATGGCCGGACTCTTTCCTATTGATTTCTTGAAACTAGGCTCAAAATATGAGCTTCATGGATGGGTTAGAGATTAGTTGGGCTTACTACGGGCTTCATGGGCCTTATGCTGACTCAAGTCCTAGTGCAGGTCCAGCCCACGGGATTGGGTCATGACAAAGTTGGTATCAGAGCTTAGGCTCTAGATTCATAGGAAAGAGTTTAATTGGGAGTACAAAAAGAGTCTTGTTGGAGGGTCACATGCAGATTATAGGATCCTATTTCATTTTCTTCTGTAATTCCTTGTTTCTAGCTTTTTTGTTATACCTTGGGTAATATAGTGCTTCAGTTGGTGTCTTGATTTTCGAGGAGTACATAGAGATGTGAAATAGAGTTAACAGACGTGTTGAGGTCTGCCATGGGAAAATATACTCCAAAGAATGTTGTGTTTTTATCAGTATGGGGCTAACGATATGCCTATCTAGTGCAAAGGACTAGTATTTCAAGGTGAGTCATGGTAGCATAGTTGCCCTCGATGGAAGTGAGGGTACCACTACTAACAGTCATCGGTGGATAGGCCAATTAGAGTAAGTGTATAGTATTAATGAGTTCAAGAGAGATAAGAGGATTGGGAAATCCGGTATGTGAGATGTACCGTAGTAACAATACAATCCTCTCGATGTTTTATGCTGTAAGCTGCAGATGGGATTATTGTGTAGAGCTACGTGCTTCCCAATGGTGCACCATGATTAGGGTGTTTGTAAACTGTTTTGGTACAGTTATGTCAAGAAAGAGCTCTATTTCTACAGAGGAGTTAGGAAAACTCCTAGTTAGGGTTTAAGACCTTGGAGATAGAACATCAAAGGTCACAGTGGGTGATAACTAAAGTCAGTGACTTAGTTATCCTAACTTGAGCGTAGAGTTATGGCATAAGTAGCACGAGACTAGAGGTTTTTAGTATGATTGTAGTGTAATGATGACACTTATTTAGTGGGATCATCTAGTTTCGATATGAGATCATTAGTAGTGTTGGCATTATGGTGGATGTATTGCCTAAAGTTTAATGAAGATAGCACCTCCTTCGAGTAACAGTTGAGCATAAGTATGGCTCTACGACTAGAGGTTATGAATAATATTCGTAGCTATGAAATGACATTCTAAGAAAGTTTACAATATAAAAAGAGAGTAGATAGCCTTATATAGTTGTGGTAATGTGGTAGAGGTAGTGTCTCTCTTACAGTTAGTTATGCTATAGAGTATGGTAATGTCTTCTTAGGAGAGATAAAATAGTACCACTAATATAATGATATGTGGAATGGTGTCCTAACTGGAACTGTAGTGTGATAGGATATAGTTGACTCAGTAACCCCCTTAGGGAGAGTATACATTTATTGTAAGGATTATAAGGGATCAGATCATGATGGATGCAGAGCTTTTGAGTAGCAAGGGAAAAAGGAAATCCTGTAGATTCCCTCCTTAAGGTAGTAGGGGGGTAGTATATGGTCTAAAGGATAGAAACAGAGATCACCTAGTGAATGCATGGTTATTATTCCTTGAGTTCTTCATTAGCTTCTTATTGCTTAAGACAAAAGTATACTTTAAGTAAAGCAAAGGATAAGGATAGAAGTTAGCATAGGTAAATCGTAGAATATGAGTATGTATAGAAGAAGTGCAGAAGGGAAAGATAAAATAGTTGGATCAAATACAGCAAGAGAGATAACCTGAATACCTGTAGAAGTACTATCTAGAGTGGTTAGAGGACCAATTTTGAGTAACATCAAGGTGTTGATGACTTGATTGAGACAGTGAAGGGATATAAGTTCTTGACATGATAGTCAGATCAAGAAAGAGAGTAGCACTAAAGAATAAAATAGTCAAGTTCTATTTTGAGTAAGATCAAAAGATAAAAGAGAAGAATTAAAGAACAAACCAAATAGCCAAGAATAGGACAAGATTAGGAAGATCAAAGTGAGATATAAAGTACATAAAGTACCATCCTGAGCAAGGTAAATAGGATGAGCTGAAAAGTAATGTTAGAAAGCCTAGAATGAGAGTACATGAGCCAGGATAGTTGTTAAGATATAGAATCTAAAAGTAGGACTTAGAGCAAATCATAGTTTGGTTAGTGTCAGGAGCTAAAACATGGAGTTCAGAGTCGCAAGATGTGGATCAAACTCTATCTATTCCTGTTCCCAAGATAGAGTAGATAGCAATGAGATAAGATTCATTTAAATTTCTAATAGTATGAGGAAAGTTAGTTAACGAATGTAACCAGAGTAAGCAAAGGTTATAGGATGGACAATGGTGTCTTGAATTATCCTATTAGGCAAATGAGTGAATTGATAAGTAGTAAGTTAAATAAAAGTAAACCTAATGGTTCAAATAGGCATGAGGAGGAAAAAGGGATGGTGGAAAATGGCATATAGGCTTAGGCCATGAGTTGAGATGGTGAGATAGCAGTTATGGGGTCTGTGATTAAGGATTAGGTAAACATTTTCCGTATGACCATGGGGTCACGTTATAAGAAAACATACATGAAAAATAAGTGATAGAATGACTGTAGGAAATAGAGCAAGAAGAGATGTGTACAAGTAGTAGTCACAGGTCATTGAGGAGTACAAGGATAAGAGTTATAGTAGTAAGCACAATTGGAATTAATTATGGAAGAGTCTATTAGAAAGAGGTATCTTCTAGAATATAGTAAGATAGAAGGACGCAAAAGAGCGAGGGTAGGCATAAAAAGGTAAAAATGGAGTATAAGTAGAGATAGAAAATCTTAAGATAATATGTCAGGCAAATCAGTGGTGCAATAGAAGGATTGTTGCAGCTAATATCATATAAAAAGATATAATGAAATTTCAAGAAGAAGACCAAGAGACATGGGTTAAACATTATTCTATAGACAATAGTGTGTTAATGACTGTAGGAGGAGACTTCTCTTTCTCTTTAAGTTTAACTCGTGCTCTTAGCTCTAGAAGACTACATAAGTAAGGGAAATTGTGTAAAGGTGACCCGGTATTTAAGAATTTAGTAGGCACCAGTCCATACACATTCTTTTTAAAAAGAAATGATGGTAAGTGTGCACCTAATGTTAAGTATGAAAGGACAACCAGAGTAGTGACATGAGTTAAATTGAGTTAGTTACCAAGGCTTGTAACCCTTCTGAATTATAAGTTGAAGGAAGTACTACTTGTGGAGGAGTCTCAGTGAATGAAATTGTTGCTGATGGCTAAATTTGAAGCTAAAGTTGTAGAGCCATGAGCGGTATATTTGATTATATTAAGGAGAATGAACACGTGAAGTATCTTGTAACACCCCTCACTCGACTACAGTGTAGCCGAACAAGGCGTGCTACATTCAGTGCCGAAGCACCCTATCTTATCTTACTTTATTTCTTTAAAAATTTTGAATTTATTTAATTTAATATCAATTATTTTTCGACGGAGAAACTAACGGAGTTTTCTCTATTTTATTATCGTTTGACGTGTTTCACTATATACCTGTTTGAAATTTTCAATAATATTTTCAAATAAAGATCTTATCCATGCTCATCATTTCTGATAGTGTCCATACATTTCGATTCTTATTCATTACCATGCATATTCATTCATGCTCATTTCATATATCAAAATTTTCAATCTTCATTAATTTACATGATATACAATTTAATTACAATTCCATAATTTAGATTACAATACTATACTAAGCATTTTATACAACATACAAATTATGACCTATATGGGCCCTATCTATATGCATTGCTGAGGAGGTGACAATCTTGAATACTTTAGACACTTTTGCAGATCAAAACTCCAAAATCTCTGTTTAATATTCGTTGGGCTTTACCTTCAGTACTTGCGCGAGAAAACAAATCCATCGCGCTAAGCATTGCTGCTTAGTGGTGCAAAAATATAACAAGAAAATAATATACAATAAAAAAAAGAAATGGATCAAAATTTGGATACTCTGTAATTTAATATAATTTCATATAATACTTCTAGTATTAACTATCCTTTGTTCTAGTTTATTCCTCTTCAAAAGCACTCAATTCTTTCATAATAATTAAATTTTAATATCGTTCCAATTCATTTCAATTCTTTCTGCTAAATTACTAATCTAATTTATTTTAAATATTCTTACTCATTTATTTAATTGCTAATATTTTCAGTTACTAATATTCTTAACTTATTTCAAGAAATTTCACTGCCTAAGTAACTTATGATAGGCTAACTAAACTGGATAACGGGTCGTTGGCACTGGACACCGCAGTGCCTCGGGCCGTCATAGCATGGGACGCGGAACGTCAACCACGTATGCAGTCAGTATGGCTAAAAAGCCATGATAACATATAATCGGGCATAAAAGCCATGAGTGCGGGCATATAGCCATGAGTGCGGGCATAAAGCCATGAATACAGGTATAAAGCCTTTTGCAGTACTACTAAAATAATACCCTATTGGCATGACAATCTATCCAATCTGACACACGTGTCTAGGAAATACATAGGCACATAATTTCATTATTCATAAAATATTCCAAGTATAATTTATAGTATATTAATTTTTATTTATAGCAAAAGCATAAATACCTAAATTTCATTCCTACACAATTTATGCAATTCATCATACCATCCATGATGATTTTAATTCACATCAATTAATTTTTTTATGTACCATTTGTACATCGAAATATTTTTCTCCTCTCAGGAGGAGAAATAATGTCAAATTCATACATCCTTATGATTCTTTTATTTATTACAATAATTATATGTATTATCAGTCACAATTTTTTCTAAAGCCCTCCATGTGGGTTACCCCCTTATGTCTTGGAGTCACTCAAGTTCAAGGATTAAAATTCACTAATTTCAAGTTCAAGGATTAAAATTCACTAATTACATTATATATTATCATTCATAATGTCTTCTCTAATTTATTTTACTTTTTCTTATGTCCTTGGGGTTGCTATCCACATATTACTATTCACTCAAATTGTTGACTTTTTTATACATAATATGTATACAAATGTTTGATACATAATTATACCACATTCTAGGTTCTAAATTTGTTGGCATTGATTGCCAATACCATTTCAAAGCTTATTTTATGTTATTCGAAATTTTCAGATTTCATGCCTTAAGTTTACTGTTGTATTGGTCATCGTTACAGTAGAATTTTGACAAAACTTTCTTCATGAAAGTTGTTTCTTTATGTGTCTTCTTTAATTCTCTTTTTGAATTACTCCATTTGGAGTTTTTTAACTCAAGTTATGACCATTTTACCATAACTTTCCAGATTGACCTGTACCCAGAATTTCTGGGCAATTTGATTCTGCCAGATTTGGTATCTTGACTTTGGTGGACAATTCCATTAAGTTTTGGTCAAAATTTGGAGTTATGTTCTTCATTAAAGTTGTTCTAAATTGTCTAAACTTTCCATTGATATAAAATTTAGGTCATTTGGACATTTCTACACTGAGTTATGACTATTTGAACAAATACTATTTATTTGGTCAATTTCCAGGACCAGCAGGTTAGTTACCCGAATTTGGTCAATTTTTAGGGTATCCTAAGTTTGTTTTCTGGGTAAGGTTTCTTCATCAAAGTTATGCCATTATGTGTCTAATTTCATGTCCAATTAGCCTTGTACCAACTGAACCTACACAACTCAAGTTAAAGCTATCCAACCTTGCTGGACTCACACTCAGCCCTGCAGGTCAATAAAGGCAGCACACCCAACCTCAAATCCAAAGCTACAATTCACTTAAATTCCTCATTATACTCAGCCAAATGGTCACTAATTGACCATTAGAACTTCCATTTACCATCAATATGGCCAAACCCTAATATAGCTCAAAACCCTAATTTACAATAGCTCAATTCATCACAAACCCTAATTAATCAAAGTCTCAATCTCATGCAACTCCTAAAATCCCCAACTCCAATCCTTATATACACAACACGAATTTAATTGTAAGTAAATCTTCAAAACCCTCACACTCTTTTGGCTACCAAAATTTGAAGTGGTCCTATCATGCATATTTTTCTTCTTTTTTCACAATTTCTAGTTGATTTTTTTTGTATCCTAACATGAAAACAAGAAAAGAGAGAGAGATATAGCACTAACTGTAACACCCCCGTTGTATAGCCTGGTATATTTCACTGTTCCGGTGACCGGTGTCGGTCCGGACAAATAAAGAGATTAGAGCCACACTTAAGACAACATGAGAAGCCATAAACACAAATAATTAGTAATGTTTAATTAGTTAACTATAAATAAGAAAAACAGAACATAAGAGGTTAAACGAGCCGAGAGTCACAGCGATGAGTGACCTCCTGAGAACGATCGAAGTCATTTTAAACTCAAATTTCGAACCGTAAAAAGTGACGCTGCGGTCCTTAGGACCCTTATGGACACAGTGGAAAAGAGAAAATCACGAAAAAGAACTGTTAAGCCAGTCAAATAATTAGGTCAGGGAGCCGAAAGAAATATTGGATTATTTGCAAACCGGGATGAACCGGCGAGGGGCGATTTGGTCAATTGACCCGAGAGTCGACTCGACCTAATCACAAATAAAATCGGAGAAAAGAAAATTTCGGAATCAAGAATTAAATTAAAGAACTAATAGAAAAAAATAAATAGAAAAAAAAAGGAAAAGAAAGAAGTTAGAAAAGTCAAAGGTGATGTCATAAAAGAATTAATTAAGTGAATTATTTAATTGGACTTTTTGTGGTCTTCCATACACTAAAATAAATAAAGAAAAGAAATGAAAAAAATCAATTTTGGTCTTCTTTCTTCCCTTTTGCCGTCCCATTCCTCTCTTCCCACTCCTTCACCATATTTCACCATTGTTAAGGGAATAAAAGCTTGAATTTCCCTACCTTAACCTATAAATTCACAAAGTCTCCACACAAAAATTTCTCCTTACATGTTGAGAGAGCATTAGAGAGTAAAAAAAAAGAAGAAAGACTTGAAAAAAGGGGAGCCTAAAAATCCTCCAAGCAAGGTTAGTATATTAAACTCCTTACTTTCCATTTTAAATGCATAATTAGTGGTTGAAAGTGAGCTTAGAAGTTATGAAATGAAATAAAAACATGGGGGAAGGACAAACTAGAATTTCAGCCAGCCATGGATGTGGGAGAGTTTGATGTATTTTGAATGAATTAAATGTGTTAGTAAGCTTGCATGAGAATGGTAGTAAGTTGGAAATGCATAAATGGGAGTAAATGCAACATTTTAGTGTAGTTAGGGTTTGAATATTAGGGTTTGTGAACCAAAAATTTGGAGAAATGCATAAATGATATTTTTGACCAATTGTGGACTGAAAAATGGTCAATAATGACCAAATGAATTGTGTGGGAATGGTGGAAAATTTAGCTAAATTCGTAGGTCAATGGTCATGCTGCTGGCAGCATGACCAAACCTACTTTGAAGGACCAAAACTCAAATTTTACAAGCCTAATGGATATGCCACCAATTGGAGATGAAAATAGACATAAAAGAGCACAACTTTCATTAAGGAACCATGACCAAAAACTGACTAAAACTTGGTGAAACAATTGACCAAAGTGAGTTGATAGCAGGCTGCCCTGCACCAAACTGACCAACTGTTCATTTGGTCATAACTCGAGCTAGGTAGGTCAAATTGACCTGAAATTTTACCAGCAATTAGATATGATATAGACCTAAAACTTTCATGAAGAATACCAACCCAAATTAGGCCATTAACTCATTCAAATCATTGAGCAAAGTTAAAATTTCTGTACTGAAATTCTGCAGATTTTTAGTTGAGTAGCAATGTTTGGATAGCTATAACTCTCTCTAGAAAACTCGGATTTAGGCGATTCTTGAACCGATGGAAACCTAAGACATAGTACAACATTTCATATGAAGAAAATGAGACCAAATTATGAACTTAACTTGGTCAAATTATTAACCAAAGTTGGACAAAAAAATCTGCCAGCACTAAAATCTCAGTATGAACAGTACATGTGAACAGTAAACTTATTTTGGCCATAACTTGAGTTACAAAACTCCGATTAGGGTGATCCAAAAATGAGAATACACTTAAGACAATAAGGAACATTTTCTATGAAGGAAGTTTTGTCAAATTCCAACAGTAGATCGACCAATGGAACAGTACAACTTCGGAGAACCAAAACCGAAAATTGGCAATTTTGCCAAAATGACCTAAGCTTTAAACAAATGACCAAAACCAACAAGTTTGGTGACCAAAATGTGGTATGTGGGTGAAGTTGGAGTTCCCATACCCATTAAGCCTTAGAAAGTCAATAATTTGACTTGAATAGTGCAGTGAATAGTAACCCGAAACACAAAATTTCGAGAATGTCGAATTTAACACGTTAGAGCTAGGTAAATATGAAGTTAAGTTTATTTTGGATTTATTTTAAGTTTTAGTACTGAAACATTGGAAAATTTCGTGTTTCAGTGGAAAAGAATACCGGGACAGAACCCGAGGAGTCGAGTCAAGGCCAACAGGCTACTCGTTTGAGGTTTGTGCACAACATATACTTTTATAATCATCTTTTACATATCATTTTGAACAATATGAAATATTGGATTATGGAATTTTTATGATGTTTGATCTAAATTGTTGAAAGTTATTATGTATATTTGAAAAGACAATGTTTAGCAAATTGTTAAGATAAGTTTTGAAACCACAGTGTCATGACCACATATTTGAACACCTCACTAGCACGACTAGTGGGGGTAATTAGTTTCGAATTTTGATTCCTTCTCTGGAGAAGTGTTGAGGTGTGCCAGTAGAAGAGGATGTGAATGGATATCCATATATTTGAGCTAGCTAGCCTTGTGATATGATTTCTCTTTAGCCTCTGGCTATCGAGATTCATGTGATTTCTCTTAGCCTCTGGCTATTGAGATTCTATTTGTTTCGAATGGCGTGATCTAACTGTGGGTTTTATGAAATGTGTTTTGATACTTTGAAATGAACTTGGTTTACATGTAAAATCTTACAATGCATGATTGTATTTAATTTTCATGTTTAGCCAAATTTTTGAATGAATGTGCTTTAAGTTTTGCATAAAGATTATTTTAGTATATTGTGCACCACTGAGTCCTAGTACTCAGCGATAGCTTTTTCTTGCAGATACAGAGACTAGAGGAGCAGCAGACTGAGCTGCTGAGGTGTGAGAAGCTACCAGCCTAAAGTTTTCGGGTATAATTTATACCCTAACTATAAATACTTCTTTTGATGTATATATTGCACATAAATATATGGACATGTAAAAATGGGTCTTGAGCAGCTTGTACACAAATTTGTATGAAGTTTGTAATAAAGTTTAGTTTGTGTTTCTTTTGATATAAATTTGTAAGGTTGTGTATAAATTATTTTGTTTTTAATGAAATATGAATGATATTGATTGACAGTATTTTGAGAAATTGATTGAGTTTGATTGTGAAACCGAAGTAGGGGTTGAGAAAAACTTTTAGAAGTGCTTTTTACAGGTATTTGAAGAACGGTTTTCTCAAAATACAGAGGAAACTCTGTCAAAATTTTTACAGAATTTGTGGAAAACTAAAATGGACCAAAAATATTAACTAGTTTTAATTTTAACTAAATGTTTTAAATACTTATTAGAAATGCTCACCACTTGTCAAAGATAAGAAAATTGTTTTAAAATCCCTTGTAGGGTACTTAATGAGTTATCGGTAGGTGAAGTTCGGTAGTTCATTAGGTATTCTACGGGATCATGTTATGCCTTACAGAGGGGTAAGGTGTGACACTAACCTTTATGGAAAGATTTTCTCCCTTCAATTTCCTTCACTTTATTTGGCTTTCTTGGCAGCCAAACACCTTTCCAAGTGGTGTAGACAAGTTTTAATGAAGGAGGTCTAAGGTTTTGTGGAGGGAAATCAATGAAAATTAAGAGAGATGAAGAAATTTTTTTTCATGGAAGAGAGAGAGATGAGAGATTTCCAGCAATGAGAAGGAAATGAGGAAGATGGCTGTTTGGTTTTTGTTTTTATCTCCTTTTTAATAATTTTAAATATGCTTGTTGTGTTGTGATTGGTGGAGGCCTTCTTAATGAAATCATGTGATGTCAAAATTCCAATTTTCTTTATTTTTCTTTTCTTTTCTTTTCTTTTCTACTCATTTTCAATTAAATTTTTAGCAATATTTATTCATATTTTATGTCATAATAATTATTTACTTAACTGGACAAGTTGGCCAAAAATCATCTCTGAAGACAAAATAACCAAAATGCCCTTCGTTTGGCTTATTGAGCCAAAATTGTCTGTACGGATCTAAAAATTTTTCTAAGCCTTTTCTTGACATTCTAATGCTATAGAAACCTCAATGACTCTTCTCAGGAGTCCCAAAAATTATTTCATGAATTTTCTCCCTGGTTTAGGGCTCCTAGCTGCGAAGACTGCAACTTCCTACTGGGTTACCCATTGCTAGGGCACCAGCTCATTTAACCTAGTTGTATTTCATTTCTAAAATTTTTCCTACATTTTTCTTATTATTATTTGAGTTATTTATGACTCCTCACTCTAGTCTAAATATTTTTTCAGACGTTCTAGTTGTCCAGACCGACACTGATCACCGGAACCGTAGAATGTACGAAATTGCTATAGTGAGGGTGTTACATAACTTATCTAGAATTATAGTATAGCACACATTTTCCCATAGCTATGTTAGTTCAGATAGAACTTATAGTTTCAAGGGCTCCTATTTAACCATGATGAGCAATTTCCTACAAAGGGTAGTAGGGAATAATAATGTCCTGGTGGTCAAGTTGGGCAAAGAGATATAAAAAGAATTTTTGGTGGTCAATTACAAATGTTATATAATGTGAAGGATATACTGGTAGGAGCCAATCATAAGGTTAGAATTTCAAAAGTAATGGGACTAATAATCAAGATAGGACTAAGAAATAAAAAGAAGGTTGAAGTTGATGATGAGATGGACAACCTTGAAGGAAAAAGGTATACAGGTAAAAGAGGACAAAGGTTAAAGAATAAGTACAGTAGGTTGGAAAGATATCGACAATAGCAGAAATAGGAAAAGGAAGTGGATAAGATTCAAAGGACAGGAGAAAAGCTTGGTAGAGTTGGTTACAATGATGAGAATAAGAAGGAATAAGTATGCCAGGGACACGCTAAGAGATGGTAAAAAGGTTATGGTAAGATGATAGACTAAAGGAATAATGGAGCCTTAATTTAAGTACCAATATGTCCGGAAGCACGTTAGATAGTAAGAAGTTTCAAGTAGATGTAAAAAAACTCTCTTTTCAGGAAGGGAGTAGGCTATGATAAGTAGTATTAACTAGGTGGAACTCTACACAACTAATTACCTAAGATAGATAGGAATTATTACAAGGAACTCTTTGGTGACACAAAGTAAGTTAGAAGCTTGCAATATCATGGAATTAGGAAGGTACAAATGTTTTTAGTAAGGGAGGATCTAGCTAAAGCTTCAATGGCCAACAGAATTAGCAATGATCTTGGGCAAGGTGCATGCAAAAGTAATTAGGGTGTTTCATGAGACATTGTAAAGCAGACAATATGAGTCACATCTTTGCACCACAGAGATTGATAATAAAGATGAATAAAGGCTAGTGCTGCAGGATACCATATCAGAGTGCAGAGGAAGCATAGATGGTATAGGGTACACTTGGCATTTGAATGGAGCTTTACATGACTAGTTACATAAGATTGACAGAAATTGGTCTAAGGACCTTAGTAATGACACAAAGTAGATTGGAAATTTGAAGTATCATGGGGGATAAGAAGATGCATAGGTATTAACCATTGAGGTCATAGGACAAGTAAAGATTTAGAACGAGATGCATATGATAGGTGCTACAGAAAAGCATCCCATAGGATACTATAAGATAAGGAACATAAGTCATGTCTTTCAGGAGCAGAGATTACTGAGATAGAGGAATGGGGACTGAAGTCACTAAGAGACACATTAGAGCGTAATGAAACTGAGGTAAGCGCCAAAGTCAATTGAAGTTATGAGATTTGGGAAGAAAAGTAAACTGGCACCCAGATACATAGGGCCTTTTGAGATTACTGATAGAGTTGGAGCAGTGGCCTATCAGTTGGAGTTACCACTAAGCCTTTCTCATGTCCACCCAATGTTCCACATTTCCATGCTTAGGAAGTACATAACTGATCCTTACCATGTGCTACAACCTGATACTGTGGAGTTGAATAAAGACTTAGCTTTCGAGGAACAACCAGTAGCCATAGTGGACTATCAGATGAGACAGTTAAGGTCAAAGCAAATCCCTATGGTTAAGATTTTATGGGGGAGCCAATCGGTCGAAGAGTGTACCTGAGAGTCAGAGCGGGATAAATGCAGCAAGTACCCGTATCTATTCAATATGTAATCCTGTAATTTTATTATACCTTGTGTAAAATTCGAGAATGAATTTTCTGTAAGGGGGAAAGAATGTAACACCCCTAATTTTTAAATAATTATTGTATATGCAAATATTATTATTTTATTATACTAAATATTATGGAAATTTATTTGAAATTTTTTTGAATTTTAAAAATCGGGTTTGATTTTCTTAAGACAATAAATTTCACTAATTTTTAAAAATTAATTTAAACACTATATGACAAAACCAAAAATATATTTGAACTCTAAAAATTTTTCTGAGATTTCGATAATTTTTTTAGAATTTTTGGGCATTGTTTTCGGTCCAAGGGCAGAATAAAAATTTAATTTGGGTATCCTAAATCGAACTGGTCGAATCATATCAGACCGAATTGGATCGATCAAATTGGACTGGTTTTCTTTTTCTCCTCCTCTCTTCTCCCGTGTCACGTAACCTCTCTCCCTTCCCTCTCATTTTCTCTCTCCTCTCTCCTCCCCTCGTTGGCCAGTCGCTGCCCCTCCCTCCCCAGTTCGGCGGCGCACCTCCAGCTCCCATCCCTGCTACCGATCATTGCTCCAGTGGCCCAAAAAACGCGCTTGAAACTCCCTCCAGGCGCGATGTGACTGTTTAGCTTCTTGGCCAAAATCCTACCGATCCGACCACCAATTGGATCGGGTCTTGTCCCAAACACCTTCTACTCCTCGAGAGCTTTTCATACACACTAAGAACACTAATTTTCATTAAGAGGTTTGTCTAATTTTTGCCCGCGAAGTTTTAGCCTATTTCGACTTTTGGGCTAAATTTCTCATAAACTGAGAACCCTTGGTGAATTTTGAGAGTACCAGCGTGCTCTACAAGACGAGAGCTTCACGACAATATAAATTTCAAAATTGTTCGATACCAAAATTGTGATGGGTCCCGTGAACTTCGCAGTGATTTTTTGAGTTTTAAATGTGTTTAAATAATTTTGTAAATATTTTTTCTAACCCCTGCTATTGTGGGCTTTGCGTAGGTACTTTCATTTTGTGAAAATTTGACCGTCGCTCGGATTTGTAATTTCAGGCCGAGAAAATAGGCTGCCAGAACCACTTCAAAATTGGGTCAAAGTTATAAGCTACCCCACCATTTTTAAATGCCTTGGACGGATTCTAAGTGTTAGAATTGGTGTAGATAAACCCGAACCCTAAGTTTTTTCAGTTATCTAGTGTTGAGTTTAGATTAAAATTCCATAAAATATTTGTGGGAGGTTAGAAAATTATAATTCCTTTTGTATTAGCCTTGTGATATTGGTAAGGATGACAGCAGGGCAAAATTTTAGAAATTTTAGAGCTCGTTTGAATGATTTATAATAAAATGTTAGTTATAGGGACTAAAATATAATTTTTTAAATTTGTGAGTATTGACTGTTTTGAAAGCCCCAGGAGGGGTCATATGATGTTGATGAGATGTGGTTGTAGAAATTTGAGATTTATAAATGTTATTTAGTACCTTTTACAGGTTGGATAAGCCCTAGGTATAGGGAAAACTCTGTCGAATTTTTGATAAAATTTAGGAGTGTCCCTTGATTCTTTAAAATTTTATTTTAAGTAAATATTGATAAAATTTTTGATATAATGTTTAGGTGAGTCGGGTCAGCCTTCCTCCTTTGCCCAGCCGCCGCAGTGATTATTGGTTAATTTGTGAGTAGATATTGATTTTATTTATAATTTCAATATTATTATATATTCAAGGCATGCTCATGTATTACTTATAAATATATGTATGTAGTAAAAATTAGGCACATTTTATATTGTATTTGTTCTTGATGATATTACTGTGATTATTATTTTATGGTAATCTAGAGCTGTGTGTGTGAGTTAGTATGTATGTGGTGTGTATGTGGATATGGGTAAGACGAGTAGACGCAGCTAGAGCTTAACTCGCTGGGACTCGATCTTTATTATGGATAAGTCAGGGTAGACATGGCTTTGAGTTGATCTCGCCGGCCTCCGCATTTGGATATTAAGAGAAAGTCCAACTTTGAGTTGATCCCGCTGGCAGAGGTTAGAGCTAAGAGAGCTGTATAGGGGATCAACTCCCATATATGTATATATGAGTATGGATGTGACATATGGGTGTGTGAGTGCTTCAGATTGCTTTTGATGTGATCATGACTTGATCTATTTGAATTGTGTGAAGGTGTTGCATTCATTCTTAGGGATGCACTAGACTTAGGTAGTTATAGAAATTGTATGTAAAATCAATATCTTACTCTATGAGTTGAACGCTCACTCCTGTTCACCCTATTTTTTCAGGTTACAAGAGAGCTTATTCCTATGTTTAACTTGCTTTCTTCCTTGCAAGTTCATTAATTTTTATTTCCATAATTTGTATTGTTAAATTTGAATTCTAGATCTCCACATGTATAGAACCATTTTATTTAGCTTGGAACTGTAAGATTAATTATTTTGGAGTTGTAAACTTATTAATCTATGTATGTGTAAATGTGTATATGAATGGCTTGTTGGACGAGGGAGTTGGACTCCCATTTGATTTTATATTGAATTGTGGATGATTGTAAGGGTGAGCTGAGCTCCACAAATGGTTTTATTTTGAGATTACAGGTTGGGTGAGTTGAGAACTCCCCGTTGGATAGTTAATGTTATGGCTGGACTCTGTTTGTTTGATTTCTCAAAACTGGGCTCAAAATATGGGCTTCATGGATGGGTTAGAGACTAGTTGGGCTTACTACGGGCTTCGGGGCCCTTATACTAACCCAAATCCTAGTGTCGGTTTGGCCTATGGGATCCGGTCGTGACACTACCCATAATTAGAGTAGCATCAAATAATAGTGAAGCATATATCAGAACAACATCAAATAATAGGAGGATATGCCATTGGTAATGGGTTTTGCAAGAGGATTAGTAGCCATATTGCCTTCTTTTGAAAGCATTTTGCAAACCTTAGAATTTTCTCTTTACCAGACCACTTTCTTCTTTTCTTATGTTGGCTTCTTCCTCGTCAGTTTCTTTTTAGCTAGCACAATGATTTGTTCCTTATTGCTGGTTAAGCTCCATCTTCCTATAATACTACCATATAGTTTAGACATAAATGCCTTGAGAGGCAGAGGATTGACTAGAGTCACCACTTGAATGATAATAGGGACAAAAATTTTAGAAGGGATATGGATGATGACTCTACCTCGCAGAAGTCCATTATCCTTAACTTACCATGAGCCTAATTGCCTAGGTTCTAGATATTGGATACGGAAGAGGGAAGGTGTTAGACACTCTTTCTACTTGGACTTTCTAGCCTGTCTTAATGTTTCCTCATTATGGTTCTTGCTCATACAATGCAAGTCTAAATTAAATATGCATATATTGTCCATTTAAACACTTAACACCCATATTACACATGCATATGTGTAGCCCTAAGTCATGCCTTATTTCAATGTTAGAGATAGTTACCATATTTACCTTGTTTCTATTTAGCCTATTGCTAAGGTTGTTTACATGCTTGAGATTGATTTGCGGATATTGAAAATAATTAAGAATGTAAACAACCCCTAAATATGCATTCCAAGTTTTTATCATGCACATCTGATTTTAATTTACCTCATTTTCCTAGGTTAATTTATTAAGCTAGTTTATATGCATAAGTGATTGGAAGCTAACAAGTAAATCATACAAGAAAAAGGGAGGAGATAAGATTACATCCCTTCAATAAACCTATAACTAAAAAGAATGGAGGGAGAAGAAAAAATTTACAAGCCCAAAACTTTAAATTTAAAGACCAATTCTATTACTAGGCCAATTTGGCCCATTCCCCCATGCAAGGGTCTTGAAGTTATCCTTAGGGTTTCCTTACTGGTTTGGTCCACTTGCCTTATTTGGAGAAATCATCTTCCCTTTTTTGGGTAATTACTTTCTTTGTTTACTTACTGTATTGATTTTCTTACCATATTTACAATCTTACCAAAGCTAAACTTACCAAAATTACAAGACACAAGTAAGGTAACAAACCAAGAATTAAAAGTAAAAGAGGTAAAGTCACATCAAGATCCTAAAGGTCCTTAATTTGTCTAGGGTTATGAATCAACTGTAGCCACCTCCTTTTTTTGGTCCAAGCTATGGTTTAATGGCTCCAAAACACCAATAAAATAAAATAAAATAAAATAAAATGAGTTAGTAGGGATCAAATAACAAAATTAAATTTAATTGACAAAATTAAACTACAAATTTACCTTTTCTATTTAGAGGCAGCTACAAATAAAAATACATAACAAATACAAAACATGCTTTAAAGTGAATGGACTTTTATGAAAATGCTCTTAAGACACCAATGAGCATCTTAGGAAAAAGAAACAACAAAAAATAGTAAAGGAAAAATTAAATTCGAATTTTAAAGGAACTACTGTTTACATGTACCTAGATTTTGTCTAATTATTTATATCAAGTTTGCACACAAATCTGTACAGAATTTGAGAAAATGCAAAACATAAAAGTTTTAAAGGATATTTGGAACTCATATTTAGGCTCAAGAATCACCCAAAAAGGTGAATTCATTGCTGAGTTATGCTCCTTAAAATTTCTGGGTCACGCAGAATTTTTCAAAATCAAATACTTTAAAAACTTATAACTCGAAATCTATAAATCAAATCAAGATGAGTTACACATGAAGGTTGTATGATTTTTTAGTATTAATCTAGAAAAAATACGTTTGGAGCTCAAAAAGTCACCTAACTGTGACTTATAAGTTAGGTAGTAGTTAAACGTCCAAAAAGAACTAAAAAGAGTTTGTGATTTGCCTTAAAAACTATTTTGTTCTAAAAATAAAAAGGGAGTCAACAACACTTATATATACATGAAAAGGATGTCATATTCATGTTCTACATGATTAAATTGTATTCCAATACTATATCTTACCTTTGAGGAATTAAAAGAAAAGAAAAGAAGAAAGATAGAAGGAGAGAGTAGCCTTAGTGTGTGGGAGAGAAAGAGAGGGAGAGATAGTAGCGTGAATGGGTTGCTAGGGTTCTCTAGTGACTGATGGTAATTCTCTAAATAGTAAAGCACAAGAGGTGCATCCCTTTGCTTACAGGGCCTACTGCTTTTTCTAACCTATTTTATTATTTTCCTTTTTTAATTTTTCCTTTATAAACCTATTTAATTTTTATGTTTTTATTTTAATTATATAGGACATTATATTACATTTTTTTTTTCATATTTTTCAGCATCCTTGAGACCCTTGAAACTTTCATCTTTGCACTCTTCACTACCTCAAATATAAATGTCCTTAGGGTACCAAAAATAATTGTCTATGGGGTCCTTTGGATTTGTAATGGGTTCATCATTAATTGAACTGGCAATGAGTTTGCAATTTTTAACCCTCTTTTGCTTTCTTGTTTCAATTTGTAATTCTTGGTTTTAATCTATAATTCATTGATTTGGTTTACAATTTATGTTCCATGATTTGTATTTTTTATTTTATTTTATATGTGATTCATCTCTCTCAAATTTGATTTGGATATGAGAAAGTTGTTGTTTATGTTATGTTGGTTAAAATTTTGCTGTTGTTATGTTCAACTCTAACAGTTGGAGACTTTGCGTAAGAGAGAAAGAGATGACATATAGAAAGAGAGACTAAGACAAAGGGCAGATATGGAGGGAGAGATAATTCGCAAAAAGAGCAAGAAAGGGAAAGAGTAGAGAGATTTTGGGTAAAAGAAATAGAGGGAGAGAGAGCAAAAGGTGGGTTTGAGAGAAAGTATCAAAATATTATAAATATAAAGGTATTTTTGTTATTTTTTATATAAATAATTAATTGTAAATTGGATCAATTTGAATATAAGAATTAAGTTGTAAACAGAATTAAAATTGAGGGATAAAATTGTTTTAAATTAAAAATAAAAAAAATTTAATTATCATCAACAATCAATTTGCGAATTACCCTTAATTTAAAAAAAAATTATATACTTATAAAACCTATGAAGCTATCACAATAAATAAAAAAATTATTTTATTACTTTCCACACTAATATTTACAAGCATAAGTCTAAAAAAGAATAGCAATTATTATTATTATTATTATTATTATTATTATTATTATTATTATTATTATTATTATTATTATTATAACTAAGTACTATCTCGATTTACTTTTATCTATTATTTAAGATTTTTATGGGTTGATAATAAAGAAAAAAAAAACTTAAATTATAACAAAATACTCTTTAATTTGACTAAATTATTCTTTATCTCTCCTATTTAAAAGAGAAGGGAGGTGATAAGATGTGTTTTAGAAAATTGTAAAAATAATTATTGTGTTTAGTATAAATAAGAGTAAAATTGAAAACAAATAATTAATATTCTTTAATATTCTTAAAATGACATAATAATGAATAAAATAATATCTAAAAAGTGACCAATAAAAGTGGATGGGTAGTAATATTTGTAAATAGGGAAAAAAAAAAGAAAATATGTATATCTCAATTACTAGGAAAAAAAAAAACTACATTTGTAAACAAATACAAAAAACATTTAGATATGTATATTTTGAATTTTTTTAAAACATAAAATTTATTTTTAATTGATACAATAGTTTCAAATAGTTTATATATATAAAACTACTATTAAAACTACTATTTAGTTCCTTTATTTTATAAAAGCTAATTAGTTGATTCCTATATTTTGAAATATACTATTATTTAGTCTCTCTATTTTAGTGAAATTAATTAGTTAACCCATATATTTTGAAAAAAATAGTGTTTTAAAAAATATATTATTGGATTTCCATTTTACTATGGGGAGAATAAATCTGGAATTACATTTTTTTTTAATTTTCTATTTCTTGGGCATCATTCTTGTATTTTCTTTAATGGAAAATAATTTTTCTTGATTACTTAAATATCTAAGGAAATTAATTAACTTTTTTGTGCTAACAACTTGTACTGTTTTTATCAACAGAAGAAAACAAAGAGAGAATGAGAGGGAGAAGGGTGCAAGCAGGCGTAGAGGAGAAGAAATATAGAGAAAGAGAAATAATAGAAAATAAGAGAGAAATAAGAGGGAGATGATTAGAGTAGTTTAGGTATAAAAAATAATTATGACACTAAATAGTTAATAGAGTCAAATTACAAGGACTAAATAATGTGTTTTTTCAAAATATAGGGACTAACTAATTAATTTCGTTAAAATAGAGGGACAAAATAATAGTTTGACCAATATTAACTAACGAAAAAATTGACGGAGGGATTAAACAATTTAATGAAAGTAAAATATATAAACTAAATAATATATTTTTTAAAATATAAGAACTAAATAGTTAGTTTCATTAAATATAAAGACTAAATACATATATATTTAGTTAGTTAGCTATAAATAATAACGTTTATTACAGAAGTACTTTGACATTTGTTTTAAAATATACATTGGTCTTTTAAAAAAAAATTAATAATTTTAGCCTTTAATTGCATTATTATTAACAAAAAATTATTAGATTTTAAGGAATTAAATATGGGTAAGTCATAAACAGAAAAATCTTTTGAAATTATACATATTAACGAAATGTACATTTGAATCCTTATTGCCTTTTTATAAATAAATTAAACAATTTTCAACTTTTAATTTTCACTAAACTTTAGTCATTTTGAAAAATATTATATACCATAAACAACATTTTACTCATTGAATTTTCAAAAAAACATATATCTTAACTAATCTCTATAAAATAAAAAAAATTTATATATCCTATGCTAGGATTCCCCTTCTTCTCCTATTATTATTATAAAGCCACAAATATATATTAAAAAAGAAAACAAATTAATTTATTTCATATGACATATGATAATAGGTTATATATATATATAAGCAACGAATAAATGATATTCTATTTAGAGAGTTGGTAAAGGTTGCTAGACTTTAGTTGTAACTTAAAGTTAAAACCGGTTCGTTCATTAAACGAGTGAAAATAGAAATCAAAAGTTTAAGATTTAATTGAGATTAAATTAGAGTTTAATAGAATACTATTAAATAAATATTAATTATATATTATATATTTAATAATCTCTTAAAAATAATAATAATAATATATTATTATATTTATTAATTTAATATATTTTTAAATAATTATTACAATAATTTAAAATTTAATTTATTTTTTTAAATAATTAAATTTTAGAGTTAAATAATAATATTTTATTATAAAATTTTATAATTTAATTTAATATACTAATAAAATAAATTACAGATATAATTAACTATTTAGAAGGTAAGCAAATTCACCCGTTAAACCAGACCAGAACCGGTTTACTCGGCTGACTCACATAGTTACCCTGCTAGTTCATGCGGTTCAAGTTTAGTTCTTTCCAGTTAAATGAGTTCAATCAGCTGATCCGGTTCGATTTTGATATCAATGTTTATTATTATTTTTGTTATTATTTTTTGGAATCTTTAAAACCTTAACTACTTTCAATTGAAAAAACGCGTTTGGAGGGTGGTGGTCTATCTTTACTCTGACTGCTCAGCAATAAATTTCAAATCTTTTTTTCTTCGAACAGAAATTAAATTTCATTCAATTAGAGCAAAGATAGTGTATGATTAGAAAACATATTCAATGCTCAGTACACACTCACTGTATAAATGGGGATAACAAAATACATTTAGATATGTGTTCAATGAGCCACAAATATTAGATGGAGGATCACAATGTAGTAGAGATTGAAATAGTGTAGACTGGACAACCAAATTAATCTCTAAATGGTTTAAATCAAAATAAACAATATACAAATTAGTAGTAACCTATCTATGTGAGTTTAGCAAAATAAATAGTTGATTTCAAGTTCAAATAAAAAAAGAGGTTACAGTAAGTTGGCCGTCAATATAAAATCTAGTCATTTCTCATTATATAAATCATTGTGATATAAATGTCTAATAGAGCTAAATAATAATAAAAAGATTCACATAATCAACTTAAACTAATTTGGAATTAAGACTTAAAGGTATATTTGATATTATTGATAGAACTGTTGAGAAAAATATATTTTTAAATATATTAATTAAAGAGTATTAAAAAATTATTTAAAATTAAATTTAATTTGTTTTAGTTATAAAAATATTAAAATAATAAAATAACTTTTTTTAACTTATTTTTTTAACAGCATTTAAAAAGATAATTTTTTTATATAAAAAAATACTAAATCACAACGAAACTATCTTGAGATGGGACCAAAAGTTCCCTTCTCTTCCTAAGCACAAAAGCGCCACAACGAAGAGTATACAAGGGACTCACAACGGAAGATAAAAGTAATCCTCATTAAAGATGGTAGTTAAAAATAATAATAATAATAATAAAACTCAAGTAAAAAGGAAAAAAAGATGATAAAGGAATGAGAGAGGAAAAAAAAGGAAGGTGAGAGAGAGAGAGAGAAAAGGGGAGATGAAACAAAGAGGAAGATATTGTCACCCGCAAGAACTATGTTTTGAGAGAGTTTTGTGAAGGGAGAATAGAATGGGTTGAGCCCATTAGAGTACTATTTAAGTTTTGTTTGCACAGGCCATGTGGTTATATATTCTTTTGGTGATTCAATAATATGCCATTTGTAAAAATAGTTTATATAATCTGAAACTTAAAAATAGTTTATAAAATTATGCCATTTAGCTGAATAATAATGTTTAAAAACTTGGCATATGACATATATAATTTAAAATTTAAAACTTAATAGCTCACAAAATTAAGCTATCTAACTTAAAATGGTGATTAAAAAAGTGACATAATATATAATTTAAAAAATAATAAAAAATAATTTATTTATTTATTTATTTTAAAATTTAAAATTAATGCTATATATCTTTTTTTTTTAATTTTCTGACATTATTTATTAGTTGCCAGTAATTAAAAATAAAAATTATATAAATAGTTGCACTAAAAATACAAAGCTATTTCTCATTTCCTCGTTTCTTCCCAATAGAGAATTGTCAAATTGTGTGGTATGATGGTTGTTTTTCACATTAATTATAATTTTTAAACATAATTAATTACAAATTTTATCACTAACAAAATTTTTTAATATAATTTTAAAATATAATATATTAAAAATTAAATTATATTATTAAGGGTGTGTTTGGTTCACCTGTTGGGTGCAGCTGATAGCTGATAGATACCCAAACAGGTGAATTAGAGTATTTGATAAGTTTTAAAAAATAAAGCTGATGGTTGATGAGTAGCTGATATGATGCCCATCAGCTGTAGTTTATATCAGCTCTATTTTTAGAGCTGTTTCTTACTAACTGATAACTAATTTGATTTTATTTTTTATTTTGATCATATTATCTTTTTTATTTAACTCAAAAATTAATATTATTTATATTTTTATATTTTTTATTTATAATTTTAATATTTTGATTAACGCATTTCAATTTTGTTAAAATATTTTTTATTAATAACATAAAATATAAAATATTTATTTATATTTAAAAACTTTAAATTATAAGTTTTTTCTTTATCAACAATAATAATTACTTTATTATTTATTTATGTTTTTAAAGTTATTTAATTATTTTTTAAAAAAATTTAATTATTTTCTTATTTCAATAATAAAATAAATAATATAATGTAATAGATTAATAATTTTATATTTATTTTAATAATATAATAAATAATATAATATATTAATTTAATAATTATATATTTAATTTAATAAAAAATAAAAAATATAATATAATAAATTTATAATTTTATATTTATTTCAATAATAAAATAAATTATATAATTTATACCCTTATTAGTCATTTCATATATAAAAACAGTAACTAAATAAAATTTTACTAAATTCTTAATATAAATTAACTATCATCAGTTCCTAGCTATCCGTTAATAATTACTAGTTATATTCAACTGTTAAATTAAATGGATTCTAAAATAAAATAAAAAATAATTCATGGGAACAAAATTACTAGTTATTTTATCATCCGAGTAAAAACTCTGATGGTTCAATTCCCGAAGTACAAAAATATTACTTTCGAAATTTGATCATATGATGAAATAAAATATAATATAATACTTTTTATGAAGTGTGGCATAATGTATTTACATCTTATTTTCCTAACCATTAGCATTTGAATAACCATCTAAACGCTAAGGTATAATATTAGAAGTCCAAAAAGTAAACTTATTTGTTGCAATTAAGTCCTAAAAATCATTTTTTTTTTCAAATTAACCCCATAATTCTTTTTAGAATTCCCACTGTTAGCATTTTATTTTTCTTTTTACTTATTTTCCTTTTTTTTGTTTCTTTATTCAGTGGAGGGAATAAACCCAATAAAGAAAGAGAAGCAGCTAAACTCAATTCAGGGCCAATAGACTTCCTGCACATAAGACAAAAATTAGTAAAACATACAAGTAGGAGGATGATCCAGCTCATGAATAACCTTTCCATGCAACAATGGGCTATTAGCTAGGCAACGTGCTGATTTGGTTCCCTTCTCTAAACACATTTTGCACTCGAACCTCCTAGCTAGTCTCGCTTTAACGATCCACATACGGAGGGCTTGCACTAAGTTGGGAAAAGGCATAATAATTTTAGATTTTCTTATTTATACCCATTTCATCATAGATTCAAAATATAAAATATATGGCTGAATCTTATATATTTATATATTAAATTCAAAATGGACTAAGTCTAAGTAAGAATTTTCTAATAACTTTTATTGTCACAACTTGTATCACGGTTAAAAATTAACCTGATAGTTTAATTTTAAAAGGAAAGTACTTTCATATAAAATAATAATTTTAAAAAGTAAAATTTTAAGAGTTGCCATCTTTTTTTATATCAAAATTAAGAAATTAAACTTCTTGATTTTTTATTTGAATCAAAAAATTAAAAAATTTAGCTCATAAATTTTAATTTTCGACTAAATTAAGTTTAAATTGAAACTTCTGACTAATTTGCGTAAAAAGTTTAAAAAGGGTTAAATTAAACTTTTTCAATAAGTACAGCAGATAAATTGAACATTTTATCTCTCTCTCTCTCTCTCTATATATATATATATAGAGAGAGAGAGAGAGAGAGAGAGAGAGAGAGAGAGAGAGAGAGAGAGAGAGAGGAGAGATTTTGAACTTGAGTCTCTCAATCTAAGGAAAAGGGTCACATCTTGATGCGTTGATCATCAATTATTATTCACCTCGTTGAGTCTCTAAAAAAAATAATAAATACTGTATCTAATTTTCAATTATAACTATTATTTTTTAATTTTATTAATTATATATACACAATTTCAAAAGTATATGAACTAGAACTCTCAAATTGCGAAAATAATAATTTTTTAAACAATTGATGATACACATAGATAGCTTAATCGTTACAGTGAACAATTAATGGATTGAACTAGCTTTAATGATGTTTATATAAAATATTATAATCACTGCAAGAAAAATAGCTTGACCTAGCACTAAATTGAAGGCATAATAATAAATATCAATTACTTAATAAAGGAATAATGTAGAGAATTAAAAAGTTATTATTTATTATAATCCCTAAATGAGATTAGTGGTATGCTTTAGTCCAGATTACGAGACCCTTTTTATGTTATAATAGCTTGTAATTTAGTTTGGATGAGAGAGGGCTTAAAAGAGAAGTTAAAAGCTAAAGTATGTGAAAGGAGCCAAAATCTAGAGAAAACCACTGCCATCTTGTGATGAAGGTAGAGAAACCAGGGTCTAGCGAATGAAAAAAAGGTTTGGCTAACATTTACTGAGAAGACCACAGCCTAGTTGTGGTGTATGGCAAGCAACCACGACCTGGCTTTGGTGCATAATTCAAAGGGAATTTTGTACCTTGAGAGGATCACGAACTAGCTGTGGTCCAAGGCAATAAACCACAGCTTGGCTTTGGTGCATACAAAACCCATAAAATCATGACTATTGGCATGAACAGTCATGACTAGTGGTACAAACATACATTTTCCTAAGAATTGATGCCATTTTAAAATATTTTAAACCTCTCATAACTGATTTTAAGTCTATATAAACATAAGAAGTTGTTCAAAAATAGTAATTAACTTCTCTCTTCTCAAAATCATTTTCAATTCATACATAAGTTCTTCAAGTTAGTATGTAGTTATTTCTAATTGTAGGTTATAGACTTTGTTGTATCTTAGAGTTATATTGCCTAAACCTTACAGCAACATAATGGGCAATTAATACCTTAAAGATAATGATTCTCCACGCATCAAAGCAAAGGATTTTTTGCTCACTGTCATAACAAGTTTATAGTATTAATGGATCATTACAATGAAGTTCAAGGCTATTCAATGATGAATCAAGAGTTTATCAATTTGGATCGCTTTGATACGATAAATTTTGTTCATTGGAAGGACAAAATGTTGTTCCTCATTACCAAATTAAAGATTTCTTCCATCATTGACTCGAGTTTGGCTGAAATTCCTATACTAACACCAAAAGGTTATGGATAAGTAATAACGGACCACAAGAAATGTGAAGAAGATGAGTTGCTATACAGAGGACGCATTCTCAACAACCTTTTGGACCCTTTTTATGATTAATTCAGTATTATCAAATCATTGAAGAAATCTGGAATGTATTGTAGTTCAAGTACAACACTGAAAAATAGGTGTGGACTAATTTCTCATTACGAAGTATTTTGAATTCCAAATGGTTGATAATGTTTTGGTTATGGATTAAGTCCATGAGTTACATGTCATTGTCTCTAAGACTAAGGATTTGAAAGTTGTTCTTGAATCATTGCAACAAGAGGAATTATTGCAAAACTTTCTCCTAATAGGAATGATTATAGGAATAAGTTATTGTACACCAAAGAAGATTTTTCTCTTGAATATATTCAAAAGCACTTGAGAATCAAAGAGGAAACCAAAATTCGTGACAATCAGTTCACTACTGAAACTTCAACAAACATATTTTGTGTCTGTAACGACCCAATTTTAGGGCCAATATCAGTGTTAGGATTAGGGTAGGCTTAAGGCCAATGGAACCCATAGAAAGCCTGAAAACCATTACTTTAATTGAGCCCATAATACTTTCACTTTATTTCTTTGACACTTTCTTTGAATTGACAAAATAATAATAAACTCATTTCACATGTTTACCATCAATTTCCACCATTATTTTCATAAAACATAACATTCTTTCTTTTAGGCCCTATGGGCTTACTTTTCCATGGACATGCTTTAACATTCTTCCTTCCTTTGATCACATTCATGGAACTTAACCAAACATGGGAATTACAACTCAACATACATTAAGGACTTACATTTACTTAATGTCATTGAACAATATTCTAAACACACAAAATAATATATGTCTTGAGAAGCTCCACAAAATGATTGTACAAGATAACAAAATTAACCATAATGGTTGACCAATGTTAGAGCTTTACTACCAAAATTGGTGATTATCTAACTACTCTTTGCTTTGAAAGATAGATAGAAAAAGTGGTGAGATGGCCAATCTTAGTGAGTAGAAAAACTATAAGGGGAGATTAAATAATTTGTAAATAAACTTTGTAGGCATATGAATTATTACGAGCACATGAGTTTCATAGCATAGACAAAGAGTAAACAAGGTAGACATGTTATCAATGATTCCCCCTTATATATTTTATTGATTGTAAATGCAACCGGGAGTGTCGATTTGGGTATGATTGAATTTCTCTTTTTTAATATACTTTACATATGTAGATGCTATAGATACAGAATTACCTTACCTGTACATCCCATTCATAACATTAACAAATAAGCTCAATTCCATGCATGCATGCCATTCATTCACTTTATTTTTTGTTTCTATCATGGCCTTGATAATTTTCTTTTAGGAATCATTGGATCATTCATGAACTACCGCACACATCAATCAAGAAATATGTAGCACATTATGAGAGAGAGAGAGAGAGAGAGAGAGAGAGAGAGAGAGAGAGATGCAAATATACTAAAAATAAGTTCCTTAAAGCATGAAAAGAGATTTAGGTGTAATTTTTGCTCATAATGAAGAGACTTCCTCATTCTATACTCACTTCTAATTTAAGGCTTAAACCTTGGATGCTAGTCCTTAAAATCCTAATTCCATGTATATGAGGAAGTCATGAAATAGGCCTTATTATTACTATCCAGCTAAGTCTAGCATAGATTGCATTTTAGAGATAAATTCACATTCGGCTGCTAAACTTGCCTTTCTCTAGAATATGTTTTCAGTCCTTTTTGGCCCTCATTCTTATTCCCCAAGGGTCTTAGTTGTTCCCTAATTCTTATGTGATTATGCTATATATATTATCATGTAATGACCTAAATCCAATATCATTACTGGTGCTAAGACTTAGGTCAGTATAAGACCCTTTAAACCCATAACAAGCCTAACATGCATCATTCTCTCATTTAAGGCCTATATAAATCATGAAAACACTTTATTACACATAAAACATAATTACAATTCTTTATATTGCAAAACACTGATTGGCAAGGATAGTAGTATAATAGCAAAACTACATGTCATAGTAAAAAAGAGTTCTGCAAAATTTACATATACCTTTAACTAAAATTAAGGCAACAACCTCTAAAACTCAGCTTGCAAAACCTATTGATTGTATCTTCCACATTGGTCCTTGAAGGGGGAAATAGAAGAAGGGGACTGAGCTGAGGGCTTAGTAAGTAAAAGCTTTAGGGAATAAAACATGTAATTAAATAAAATAAATTATCCTATAAAAATGTAACATAAAAGCACATGAAGATGCAACAGTCACATGGGTTTTTATAGCATAATAAGCCACATAAGGTAATTCATGTCACCAGTGGTTCCCTTAACCATATCATAACATCATCATATATCCAATGTGCCTGGCCCTCTAGGAAGCTCTTTAGGACTTCCTCTTATCATATCACAGAAAACAAATGGAGTCGAAGACGCATAATTACCTTACTCGGACATCCCATATCATAAAGTGTGCTGATATGCATGCATGCCTTTTCCTTTTCTTTTACTTTCCTATTGGAAACTAGTGGAGTAAAAGCCCAATTCTAGACTGTTACTCGCGCTAGATCATTGATAGGCATAAGGCCACCAAAATCCATAGCAATTCTTATTTATATCAAAATCTCACTTAAAACTTATGCAATTCATATAAATATTATATTAAATATTAAAATATAATTATAATTCTTTTATAATACAAAATAGTAAGTGGCAAAGCACAGCAGCTAAACAATAAAATTACATGTTTTTATAAAAGAGTTCCACAAAATGTACATATACCTTTTAGCAAAATTTGATGTGTTAATCTCTACAACTTAGCTAGCCAAAATCTGCTAACTGCATTCACTTTACTTGACCTTGAAGAGGAAGATAAAGAAAAGTGGGGGGAGGGGGGGGGGGGGGGTGGGGTTGGGGTTGGGGGAAGGGGAGGGAGAGGTGAGCTGAGGGCTTAATGCGTAAAAGCACACTTAGGGAAATAAAATATATAGTAAAACAATTTATATCAAAGCACATGAATGTGCAACAATCACATGATGTTTACATAGTACAAACAATTCATAATAAGGTAGTTATGTCACCAGTGGTTCCCTAGCAATCTCATAATCTTAATCATAATTCCAATGTGCCCTGCCCATTAAAGGAGCTCTTTAGGACTCCCTCTTAACATAACATTTAATGAATACCAGGTACACAAAAGTCATGACTTAACTAAGATGGATCCTGTAGTCCCTAGTACCTAGTTGTCAAAGACATATAATTGCCTTACCCGATATCCCTTTCCTTTACTTTTTTATATATGAGCTCGTTGCATGCATGCCTTTTCCTTTTTTTTTTAATTTCCCATTGGGAACCAGTGATCATCCATAGACTATCAGTGCATCATAATTAATAATGCAACATCTTTGTGATATGCATTTCTAAGATATTAAATAAATCATGTAATTATAATTGTGTATCACATAACTATTGTGATGCATGAACGTGCATAAAATATGATAAAACAGTTTAAAAATTCAAATAAAACATTTTAAGTAAGTTCTACTTACAAATTGGGTGACCTTTTACTATTATTGGATATGGTAATGGCTGCTAACTCTGTTGGTTGGATGAACTTATGCAGATGCACTAATATTTATTAGCAACTCAATCATTAATTAACTTTAATTACTTAAATAACTTAATTCACTTAATTATTCTGCCATAAATCTGATAGAGTCTTTCTGCAACTAAAGGCATGGAAGTGAAGGGAAAACAAAAATTAGGCAATTTTAAAATTGAAACTACTTAGGTTACATGTATCATAAGCAAGTCATTTTAAGCATCATTATACATTAAATACAACATGGTCATAATATTTATGACCTCAATTGATCATCTAGCCCAATTTTGCTATTAGGAAACAAGAAGAAGGAAAACCTAAATTGATGTGCCTAAAGGAGGTTCAAAACTTTTTAATAATTTTAGAACCTTGAAGCATGCTCATCACAAACTTATAAGGTAGAAGAAACATAGGAAGCCCTTAAATTATGGTTGCATGGGCCTGGTGAAAGCAAAAGAGTTAAGTTTATTTGGGTTTAAAAAGATTAAGCCTAAATCTAGCACTAATGGCCCAAGTAATGAGCTGCATTTATGGACCTAAGAGTGGATGTAACACCCCTATTTGCATAGCCTGGTATATTTCACTGTTCCGATGACCGGTGTCGGTCTGGACAATTAAGGGAATTAGAACCATACTTAAGAAAACTAGAGAAGCCATAAACACAAATAATTAGTAATGTCCAATTAGTTAAGTATAAATAAGAAAAACAGAACATAAGAAGTTAAACGAGCCAAGAGTCACAACGATGGGTGACCTTCCCGGGAACGACTGCGAAGTCGATTTAAACTCAAATTTCGAATCATAAAATATGACGCCACGGTCCTTAGGACCCTCACGAACACAGTGGAAAAGAGAAAATCATGAAAAAGAACTATTAAGCCAGTCAAATAATTAGGTCAGGGAGCCAGAAGAAATGTTGAATTATTTGCAAACCGGGTTAAATCGGCGAGGGGCAATTTGGTCAATTGACCCCGAGAGCTGACTCCTAACCTAACTGTCAAATAAAATCGGAGAAAAGAAAATTTCAGAGTCGGGAATTAAATTAAATAACTAATAGAAAAATAAATGAAAAAAAAGGAAAATGAAAAAGTGAAGGAAGATGACATCATGCATGATGCCATAAATCCTATAATTAATAAATTTAATTATTTAGATATTTTGGTCTTCCATAAGATAAAAATTCATAAAGGAAAAAAAAAAGAAAAGACAAAAAGTCATCTTCCTCATTATCCTTGCCGCCCCACGTCTCTCTCCATTGTTACTCACTTTGTTCCACCATTGTTAAGAGAAAGAAAGCTTGAATTTCCCTACTTTCTTCCATAAATTCACAAAGTCCCAACACAATAAATTCTCTTTACATGATGAGGAAGCATTAGAAAGCAAAAAGAAGACGAAAGACTTGAAGAAAAGAAAGCTTAGAAACCCTCTAAGCAAGGTTAGTGATTTAAGTTGCAAAATTAGTTTATTAGTTGTGTTTATAGCCTAATTAACTTAGAAATAAACTTAAAATGAAATGAAATAAATTGTTGAAGGACAAACTAAAATTTTGGCCAGCATGATGTGGAGTGTGATTTGCATGGTTTGATGGATTTGAATGAGTATATGAACCTCAATTAGTTGAATAATTATAGTTAAAAGCATTGTATTGGTTAAATCCAACAATTAGTGTGAATTAGGGTTTTGGACATTAAGGTTTAGAGACAAAAATGTAAGAAATTTGTAAATGATGTCCTTGACCTAGTTTAAGGAGAGAAATGGTCAATTGTGACCTAATGAGGTCTGTTAGGAGTGTTTGAATCAAAAGCAAATTCGGATTGAGTGTGGTCATGCTGCTGGCAGCATGACCAAGTTACCTTTGAGGGACAAAAAATGAAAATTTACAAGTCCAATTGGTATGAGACCAATTGGGAATGAAAATAGACACTAAATGACACAATTTTCATTTAGGAACCATGCTCCAAAAGTGACCAAAACCTAGTGAACAAACTGACCAAACTTGGAAAATCTCAGTCTGCCCTGTACAAAAAGACCAAATGAACAGTGTTTGTTCATTTGGCCATAACTTGAGCTAGGAAGGTCTAAATGACCTAAAATTTTACCAGAGGTTAGATGAGATATAGAACTAAAACTTTCATGAAGAACATAAACCCAAATTATGCCATTAACCAAGTCATTTGATCACCCCAAGTTGGTGACCTAAAACTGCCAGAACCAAAATTGCCCAGAAAATCTGGGTTAAGTCTAATCCGGCAGCCATGGTTCAAATGGCTATAACTTGAGCTACAAAACTCCAATTGGAGTGATTCAAAAAGGAGAATAAAGTTAAGACAATAGGAAACATTTTCTATGAAGAAAGTTTTGCCAAATTCTAACAGAAAAATGACCAATGGAACAGTGCAACTTGGGATACCAAAATTGAAAATTTGCAAATTTGCCTAAAAGACTTAGAATTTGAGAAAACAACCAAAACCAACAAATTTAGTGACCAAAATGTGGTATGTGGGTGAAGTTGGAGTTCCCATACCTATTAAGTCTTAGAAAGTCAACAAATTGACTTGAATAGTATCGTGAATAGTAACCCCGAAACACAAAATTTAAAGAACGCCAAGTTTAGCACATTAGAGCTAGGTATAAGTGAATTTGAATTTATTTTTGGATTTATGATGAGTTATGATACTGAAACATTGTGAAACTGTGTGTTTCAGTTGAAAAAAACACCGGAAAAGAACCTGAGGAATCGAGTCAAGGGCAAGAGACGACTCGCTTAAGGTTTGTGCACAACTAACTCTTTTGTTATTTTTTCAATTCCAAATTGATTTGAAATAAATTTATTGTATGATTTATGATTTTTGTTGTGTTGAGAATTTTAACTTGTCGAATGAAATTGTACAATTTGAATATAAATTTTCTTATGCATTTAAGGATTTATTGCATTGTTTTGAGGATTGTAAAGTTTAAGTTTGATGTGTTGCCAACCTTGAGCATGAATTTATGAAGATTTGTAAACACTTGTGAATAGAAATTGTTTTGAATATGATTTGAAACCACAGTTGACATGGCAAAATTTGTTGTGAATTCTCATTAGCTTGTCTAGTGAGATATCTCCTCCACTAGATGGGGCGAGTTACTTCCTCTCTGGCTTGCCAGTTGGGGAAGAATTTGAATGAGTACTCATATATACTAGCTATTCTTTGTTTCTTCCTTTAGCCTCGGTTATTGGGAGAATGTGAAATGTCGTGGTGTACAACACGGCATCTGTTTGAATTTTGGGCCATGAGATAAATTGTGTGAATTGTTGGCAACGCCCTTTAAGTTATGCATAATTTGATAAATTGTGATTGAAATAAATAATTTGTTAGTGATTCAAAATATTTTTGTATTGTTTCGGAATTTAAAAGAAAAATAAATAAATAGTTATTAATTGATTAAAATATTATTCAAATGAATAATTTGCATGAATGAAAATAAAGATTTTTGTATGTCATGGATTTTGAAGAATTTAGAAATTTTAAATTTTTATTCATTATGAATTGTTAAGAATAATTTGTATTAAGTTTTAAATTATTAGTTTGTGCATCACTGAGTTCACCACTCAGCGATAGCTTTGTATGCTGTCGCAGATATAGAGACTAGAGGAGCAACAGATTGAGCTGCTGAGGACAGGGGAGCTACCTGCTTGAAGTTATCGGGTATAATTTATACCATTACTGTAAATATTCATTTTGATGTATGTATTGCACGTAATTGTATGGACATGTAAAATCGGTCTTGAGCAGTTTGTACAAAGTTTGTATAAAGTTGTAATAAATTTTAGTTTGGATTTTCTCAATGTAAATTTATAGTATGATGTATATATAAATTATTTTTTCATTAATGAAATATGATTGGTAGTATTTTACTTTAAATTGAATGAAATTCATTAATGGTATTTTGATAATTGTTGGATATTAACAATGGTGAATTTGAATTTTGAAAGTTGATAAATGTGTTGAAATTGATTGAGATGATTGTGACTTTTGAAGAAGTTGTTGAGAAAAATTATTGGAAGTGCTTTTTATAGGAATTTGAAGAACTGTTTTCTCAAAATACAAATGGCACTCTGCCAAAATTTTTATAAAATTTGCGAAAAAATAAAATGGGCCAAAAATTTTAACTAGTTTCAACTTCAAATAAATGATTTCAATATCTATTAGAAAATGCTCACCACTTATAAAAGTAAAAAAATTGTTTTAAAATCTCTTGTAGTATATTTAATGGGTTACTAGTAGGCAAAGTACGGTAATTCATTAGGTGTACTACGGGAGCATGTTACATCTTACGAGGAGTAGGGCGTGATAGAGGAAAGATAAAGTCCATGAAGCAAAGACTTTTTAGGTTTATATGGGGCTGCCTAGAATTATTTAGTGTAAAAAAGTCAAATCTAAGTGCTATGGGGACGTCTACTTGGCGTCTAGGCCTAAATGAGGTTAGAATTGAAGACCAAGTAAGACTTGTACTTGGGTTAAGTCAAAGTGACGTCTAAGAATCCTTTTTCTCCCATTCCTTATGCCTTTTTAACTTTAACAAGTCAAAGCATAACTTTATAATAAAGGAAGATTTGAAGAATCACCTTTTCAATTAAGGAAGATTATTTTACTTAAAGAAGATTCTCCTTACTAAAGAGGTAGTTGACTTTCATCAAGCTTTATCTCTCAACCTTCATTGAAATTCGTCCCTGTTAAGGCAGCCAACTCTGGAAGGGTTTCTCTTATGTGGGACATATGATTTCAAGCTTGTTATTCAAGGGATTTTAGCTACACTCTTAGGGAAGCTTTTATGCTACTTTCTTTTAGTGCAATCTTTGTTATTTCTTATTTTAGAGGCTACTAAAATTTCCTTGTTAGTTTTAATTATTTTCTTCTTATTTAGTTCATGTAACTTTGCTATAAATAGGCTTTCAAATGTAATATTTTCTATTACAAAGATGAATGAGATTAACACAATTTAAGTATTGTTGCTACCAATTCCAATTCTTATTAATCTTTTGATTGTGGCAAATTTCCCTAGACTTATCTCTTCATTGAGTGGTGTCTACCTTAGTGTTTGATATTCTTTTGTGGTGAACTTCTTCTTATTAATAGGATATCAATTAACATGCTTGCTTTGGAGTTCTTATGATCTTGAACCTATCAAGTTCTTCTTTGCAAGTTTATCAATCTTGTTTCTTTATTTCTTTAATTTCGTGTTTGTGTTCTTCTAAACTTGAAAAAAACATAAAAAGAGTCGTGAGAGTGTTCTTTATGTGGCATATGCTTATTTGAGTTTTCAAAGTTCATTTGTTCCCTTCTTAGTTCAATCTGTTTTCCTTTAGTCATATTTGGTGTTTGTTGGTTGTTTCGGTTTTAGTTTGCTAACGGTTTTTGACTTGGTTTGCTATTTGTTCAATTTAGTTTGCTATTCAGTTTTGGTAATTGTAACATCAATTCCTTATTGTCAAATTTCCTCATAGTGTTTATGTCACACCCTACCCCTCCGTAAGGCATAACATGATCCCGTAGTATACCTAATGAATTACCAACTTCATCTACTGATAACCCATTAAATACATTACAAGGGATTTTAAAACTTTTCTTACTTCTTTTTACAGTAGTGAGCACTATTTACAGGTGTTAAAATTTTTTTTGAACTGAAGTGAAATAGCTAACACATTTGAAGAATTAATAATTTTTGCAAAAATTTTGGCAGAGTGCCATCTGTATTTTGAATAAAACAGTTCTTCAAAAACCTGTAAAAAGCACTTTAATATATTTCTCAATCTCAAACTCTAACATTTAATCAACACAATATGGTTCTCAACATTTGTCAACTCAAATCCACAATAATTTTTTTCAGTGTTTTCAAAGGCTGAGATAAAAGAAATATATCACAATATTTATAAACCAAAATAATTTATAATTTATTTTACAACTTCAATGTACAATTTTAATTTACAATTGCTTAAAACCAAGAACACTATATACATACAGTGGACATACATTACAATACAAAATGCAAAATATGGTATACTCAATATACCCGATGATCTCTCACTGAAGCACTAGCAGCCTAGTCTACTGCCTTGTCAGTCTGTCTACCTGCGACAGTAATGAAAAGCTATCGCTGAGCCATTGTCTCAGTGGCACACAACATTAACAGAATACGACTTTAAATCACAAATCACAAATCATATAAATAGTGGATACTTAAAACCATAGTTAAATTCAAAGACAATGAATGTCATAAAGAATTTAAACTCCATTTCACAATATCACAATAAATATCAATAAATCATACACACAGCTTAATCATATTGCAAAGTTCAATTCGTCCCAAAAGCCGATGGCTAGTGAGGAATAACATAGCTAGCTAGCAATAATATAAGTACTCATTCTATTCATCCTCAACAGGCACACACCTCAACACTTCAGCCAGAGAGGGAATTCAATTCATCCCACTAGACAAGCTAGCGAGGAATTCAATCAATATACATGATAGCTGTGGTTTCAAACCATTTACAATGCTTTTCAATCAATAAATATCTATCAAATATCATTCAAACAATTTTTCACAATTTAAAACAATAATATACAAATAGTCATAATTTATTTCAATTGAAAATTCAAAAGAAATAACTGTTATGCACAAACCTCTGATAACTGTCTCTTGGCCCTGACTCAGTGTTTCCTTCCCTTTCCCTGAGTCTTTGCTAACTGAAACACACAATTTGAAGTGTTTCAGTACTCATTTAAACTGTCTCTAAGAATAAAACTTAATACTTAATTTATTGAATCTATTATTTTCTTAGTCAACCTAAGAAGTTGACCCTTGATGCACTCTAGGTGAATTAGGTTTTAATGTTACCAATATGTCATATTTAATAGCCTTTTAGTGTTGGTACATGTTACCCAATTCATTTTCATGTATAGTGCATTTTATTGCAACTTGTCAGATTTCGGTATACTAATTTGACCTAGCCGGATGACCTAGTTCCCTCGGTTTTCGGGTTTCAGTCCAAACTACAAACTTGTAGGTCTATGTCTTATTGCACTCGGGGCAAAATTTCAGGTCATTCTGAGTTGTGTAGGCCAAGTTATAGTCAATCTACCAATGCTGGATAGAATGCATCAAATTGGTCACTTTAGGTCATTTTTAGGTCACTTTTGGTTCGGCCAGTTTTTGGACCTGAAATTGTGCAAGCTATTTGGCTTGGTTCTGGCCATTTCTGGGCTTTGGTGTCTCCATAAGAATTGTAGATATATGTCTCAACTATTCATGGTAAAAATTTCAGGTCAATTGGACCTGTTTTGAGTGAGTTATGGCCAAAACACTAACTGCTGCCCAAATGGTCAATTTTCAGGTTTTCAAAGCACTAATCCGGATTTGGTCATTTTTCAAGTCACCTTCCAAGAAGAATTTTGGTAAGCTTCCTTCATGAAAGTTGGAACTTTTTGTGCCTAGTTTCACCTCCAATTAGTCTCATACCAATTGGAGTCACAGACTTAAGGTTCTAAGCCAAAATATACACTGCCCTATTGTACATTGTTCATCACTCATCAATTACACATCCTATGCTTACCAAGTTAACTCTTCCATGTCATTTCTGTTTTGTACCTTACCATTAACACATTTCACAACACATTTTTGGTCATTTTGGCAGCTTATAACCATTCTCAATATGCACATTATAGTACAGAATTTTCCAAGTCCAATTACAAACAATTTAACCACATGACATAGCTCATTTACATGTCCAAACTCAAACCTCTATACACATATACATGCTGCCATAAAAAGCATCATAATTCAACAATATAATTCCATAAACCAAACCATGAAACAACACATTTTGGTTTACACTTCAAAGTTGCCGATTGTACATCTCCTTCAATTAGCTTCCAAGCTTCCAAAATCAAGTGTACTATCACACATACATTTATTATACATTATCAAATTTATTCCTACACACATAAACACTTACATCAACACTTTAATCTACCATTTACATGCAAGGATAAACTACTCTTATTGAAGTACCATGGCTGCAAAAAATGTACCTCTCCCTTAACTCATCAAACTTCAAAAATCCTTCTACAATTCAACTACCCACAACACCCATTCAAAGTTTAATGAAACAATAATAAAAAATACATACTTACCACTTTTGAAATTCTTTAAAACCTCACTAAAACTTGATTTTCTTGCTGCTTATCTACTGCCCAAGTTGTGTAGAACAACTTTAGTGAAGGAAAGTATAAGGAAATTGGCTTGGATCATGGGAGAATGGAGCTTGGCCATGGACGGCCATGGAGGAACTTCTTTCTTCTTGGTTTCGGCGGGTCTTGGCAAGGTGAGGATGATGAATGATCTGCTGTCCACATGGTGATTAAGTGTCCACTTTATGGAGTTAGTGGAGCACTAAGTAAGGGTTTAATGTTTGTTTATTCTAAAGTTTTCATATTCCCACATTTAACTCCTATCTTTTGCTATTTAATTTATGTACCACCAATTTAATTTTTCATGACATTTTCCAAGTGTAATATCATTTATTTTTAATAGAAATTTAGGTCAAAAGACAACTCAGAGTGTCAAATGACCACAATGCCCCTGTTCGGGTTGCATTCTCGATTTTTCGATAACACCGAGTTTTATCATTTTCTCGATTTCTCATTTTTCTTTGTACTAATTAATTAATTTTTCTTTGATATTTCTAATGATATTTATACTTCAATAGGTCTTTAATTATGTCTTAAAAATATTTTCTAGGGTTTCTCATGGTCCAGGACTAGTCAACGGTCCACGCCGCAACTTCCCGGTGCGGTCACCTATCGCTAGGGTTCTCGGCTCGTTTAACTTGGTTACATTTCATTGCTATTATTTTTCCTTTGTTTTTCTTGTATTTTCTTTTCTTGTATTTCATTATTTTATATCTCCTCACTCATATCTAAGTGTAGTTCTAGGCATCCTAGCTGTCCGGACAACACTGGTCATCGGAACAGTAGAACGCACTACCGAACATAGGTGTGTTACAATTCTCCCCCCCTTAAAATAAATTTCGTCTCGAAATTTTACCTGGCATCAGTTTCTGAATAGCTGTGGGTGCTGTCTCCTCATATCCTCTTAACGTTCCCAAGTAGCTTCCTAGCCTGAATGATGGTTCCACAGCACTTTAACCAGGTGTATCTGTTTATTCCTCAGCTGCTTCACCTCATATGCCAGAATTTCTATGGGTTCTTCCTCATATGAGAGGTCTGGATTTACCTCAATCTCTTCAGCTAATAGTACATGAGATGGGTCAGATCTGTACCTCCTTAACATGGACACATGGAAGACACTGTGTATCCTTTCTAGCTCTGGAGGTAATGCTAGCCGATATGCCAAAGGACCCACTCTTTCCAGAACCTCATATGGTCCAATGAAACGAGGACTCAGTTTCCCCTTTCTGCCAGATCTCATAATCCTCTTCCAAGGAGAAACTTTGAGGAATACCTAATCACCCATTGCATATTCAATGTCTCTTCTCTTTAGATCAACATAGGACTTCTGACGGTCTGATGCAGCCTTGAGTCTATCTCTGATCAATATGATCTTTTCCTCTGTCTGTTGAACAATTTCTGGCCCAATCATCTTTCTTTCACCTACTTCATCCCAACATAGGGGAGTTCTGCACTTTCTGCCATACAAAGCTTCATATGGAGGCATCCCAATGCTTGATTGGTAGCTGCTGTTATAAGCAAACTCAATCAAAGGTAAGTGTGTATCCCAACTACCTTCAAACTCAATCACACAAGCCTGTAGCATATCCTACAATATCTGAATTACCCTTTCAGACTGGCCATCTGTCTGTGGGTGGAATGTTGTGTTGAAGTTCAATCTAGTTCCTAGGGCTCTCTAAAGACTACCCCAGAATCTAGAAGTGAACCTAGGATCTCTGTCAGATACAATTGATACTAGCACTCCATGCAGTTTTACAATTTCATATATGTACAATCTGGCTAATCTTTCCAGGCTATAGTCCATCCGAACTGGCAAAAAGTGAGCAGACTTGGTCAGTCTGTCAACTATAACCCATACTGCATCATGACTATTCTGTGTCCTCGGAAGTCCCATCACAAAATCCATGGTTATCCGTTCCCATTTCCACTCTGGTACTGACAATGGATGTAACAAACTAGCTGAAACTTGATGTTCTGCCTTTACTTGCTGACAAGTTAGGCATTTGGAAACAAATTCAGCTATATCCCTCTTCATACCCATCCACCAGTAATTCTCTTTCAGCCCTCTGTACATTTTAGTTCCACCAGGATGCATAGCAAAAGGAGACTCATGTGCTTCCTTCATAATGATCCGTCTCAATTCCACATCACTAGGAATGCACATTCTGCCTTGATGTAGCAATAAACCATCATCTCTCACAGAGAATTCAGGTTTCTTGCCTTGTTGGACTTCTTTTAGTAGCTTCTGATATTTTTCATCATTATGAGCAGCCATTCTAATCTAATCAATCAACACTGGCTGTACATGCCATGCAACTACTGTCTATCCCTCATCATCAATCTCCAAACTGGTATGCTGTGCTTTCAACTCATGTACCATGGACAAAGGAGAAACTCTGAGACTTGCCATAGTCTTGTGACTTAAGGCGTCAGCCATCACATTTGCTTTCCCTGGCTGAAAGTCTATTAAGCAATCATAGTCTTTAATCAGTTCTAACCATCTCCTCTACCTCAAATTCAATTCCTTCTGGGTACCTAAGTACTTCAAGCTCTTATGATCTGTGTAAATGTAGCATTTCTCCCCATATAAATAGTGTCTCCAGATCTTTAGAGCAAAAACAATAGCTGCTAGCTCCAAATCATGTGTTGGGTAGTTCCTCTCATGCGGTTTCAGCTGGCGTGATGCATAAGCAATGACATTCTGATCTTGCATCAGTACATAGCCTAACCCATTGTGAGAAGCATCACTATAAACTGTATATTCTTTACCCGGAGTAGGTAAAGTAAGGACTGGAGCTTCAGTCAAACACCTCTTCAACTCATCAAAACTTTGCTGGCATTTATCTGTCCACTGAAATTTTACATCTTTCCGAAGCAGCTTGGTCAGTGGAGAGGCTAACATAGAAAATCCTTTCACAAATCGGTGGTAATATCCAGCTAAACCTAGAAAACTGTGAATTTCTATGATATTCCTGGGTGGCTTCCAATTAAGGAAAGCTTCTATCTTGCTGGAATCCACCTTGATCCCTTCAGCTGACACAACATGTCCCAAGAAGGAGATTTCTTTCAGCCAAAATTCACATTTCGATAATTTGGCGTATAGCTATTTCTCCCTTAAGGTCTGCAGCATAATTTGTAGATGTCTGTTGTCGCAATGGGATTTTGCGGTCGCCCGGACGATCACTCACCGAAGTGGGAAAAAGTGAGGAGTCGCCACCTTAGTTTTGAGGGAAGCTAAGGAAAACCATTTGAGAAGTTAAATTAAAAATGAAACCACTTCAAAACAGAGATTCTAAGTTCGGGGTCCGTAAACGGGTGGGGAAGGTGTTAGGCACCCCACCTCGTCCCTTAATAAGGGTAAGTAGATTTAATTCTGCGTCCTTTACAAATTAGTTAGAAGGGCTTAGGCGGCAATGTTAATCCTTTTGGTAGAAGGAATGTTTGATTTTTCACTAAATTTGGATCACCCAGATACATAAGTAAATGAGACAACCTTAGTGAACGGGTGTGAGAATCGGATAAGAACTCTCCTCCGATCTTTTTAAGTTGTTCATTAAAATTTTGAGGGGAGACCGGATAAGAACCCTCCTCAGGTCTCTTTTTAGTTATTTATTTGAAGTTTTGAGGGTGATACCGTATAAGAACTCTCCTACTATCTATTTCAGATGTTTATTAAAATTTGAGGTTGAGACCAGGATAAGAACTCTCCTCCCTTCACTATTTAATGTTTATTAAAATTTTGAAGGGAGACCGGATAAGAATCCTCCTCCGATCTCTTTTAAGTTATTTATTAAAATTTTGGGAGGAGACCGGATAAGAACCCTCCTCCGATCTCCTTTAGAGTTATTTATTAAAATTTTGAGAGGAGACCGGATAAGAACCCTCCTCCGATCTCCTTTAGAGTTATTCGTTAATGTTTTGAGTTGAGACCGGATAAGAACTCTCTTCCGATCCCTACTTAATGTTTATCAAAATTTTGAAGGGAGACCGGATAAGAACCCTCCTCCGATCTCCTTTAAGAGTTGACTTAAAACTTTTAGGCAAGGATAAGATAAGGACTCTTAGGCCCCTTCTATTTTGATGAGACTCGGACAAAGACTTTTCCGACCTTTAAAATTTTAACCACGTCTACGTGTCTTAAGAACCTAAAACTAAGAATTCTGACCTTCAAAAATGCCGGGGATAAGGTTTATGGATATCCTGTGGCTGAACGTGGAACACTAGACTTGATTCACTGACCTTTTCATGTAGTCATTTTACCAATATCTATTAATGACCGATCCACTCTTCGTTTACTTTGGTCTTATTCCATTTCATGACATCTTTGTCGAATTGTCATTTACGTCGGCCTAATAGTTCGGCTATCTTCCTGACGTGTTATTCAGGTCCTCTTTTTAAAGGAGACCTCTAAGTTGCAGCTACCTACGTTTACCCAACCATTTACATACTACAAAGAGTTAGAAAACTGGTTTTCAGAAATGACGGAGATCAATAAAATGAACTGATCACTAAAAATGATTTGAGAGTGACTTTCTTTGGGATCGCTTGTGCGTAAATGGTCTAGATGTAAGAAGAACAAGGAAAATGGGAAATAAACGTAGATGCTTAATAAAACAGAACATGAACTCTTATAACAATATTTTCTCTTGGGTTCTCTTGTACAAAATACCCTTGAAGAAAGTTGCGGATGTATGAAGAACAAAGGAAGTGCAGAAACAAACGTAAGCGATGAGTGTGAACTCTTACCGTGAGGAGCCAAATATATTGAAATAAGCGTGAAGTGGTAAACAGTGATGGCGGATTGATCAGCTGAGAGTTGATGTGCTCGTGAAACCGAGAGATGCTTTAGCTAAAAGGTAACCGGGTAAGAACCAGGTGAAAGGAAGTTGAGCTTGAACAGAGGAAAGGAAAGCAGAGATGATGAGAGTATGACCAGATAATGAACAAACTGGAAATGTAGAGTTCCAATATTCAAAATCTTTTTCAAGAAAACACTCCTGAAAACTAGTTTCAAAAGTCTTTTTAATCACTACAAAACAGCAGAGTAACAAACTGAATGAAGTTTCAGAGTTCCTCCACGATAATAGCAGCCTCTTGCCTATATTTTTTTGTCCGTCCCTTGAACAGTTTTTCATGCAGGTATTTATAGGAATCGGGTGCTCCCCATGAAGGGTCAGGATTTATTTTGAGGAAGATGGAGGGTCAAGATTTTGAAGTACATGATCGGATGTTCAGGAATTAAAGAGAATCAAAACGAATGGCTGAGATCGCTTCTCGGAATATTTGTCCTTTTCCTCTTTTAATCTGACGGTCTTGAATCCTCTTGTCCGGAACGATCTGAGGGCTAAGAGTGAAAAACGCTGGTATTGTCGTCTTCTCTTTTGATCCAAGGGTTCCGGATTCATCCTTACAAGTGAGATCAACGGTGGAGATTGGGATGTACAGGACTGTCATGACATACCCTGGCACCTGTCAGCATTGCGGGCGATTCTTAGGCGTGCGGTGGAGATCTCGCCTGCCACGCTTTAACTACCTCGGCTCTGATTCGGCGGCGGTTATTGGAATTTGTCTTATTCTTTTGTCTTCCGATCCTCCCTAGCTCCTATTCCGATCTCTCATGCGATCTCCTATCTCCGATCTCGAACATTCGGATATTTGAGAAAAGTGTCGAACAGTGCCGAGTCCCACCAATCGATGCGCCGCTTAGAACCTCGCGAGCATTAAATGCTCGGACTAGTATAAATAGGGGTGGGAGGGTTAGCGGTTGCTCTCTCATTCCATTTTCAATCCCTGCTCACAACCGAAGTTCTCTCATTTTCTCAGTTTCTCCGCCCGATCGGACTCGGTAAGGGCTTTAATACTCTTTTTAGTTTAAGTTCTTTGTTTTTTCTTGAAAATGAGCGGTGCCGAAGGTCAGAGAGCGGCGAGCCCTCCTTCCATTCAGTTCTCATGGTCATCGTCTGATGAAGAAGAGGCGGTCGGGCCAAGCACGCAACCTGAACCCCCTAGGGTCTCTGCTCCAGGTCGGGGTCGGGTCATACCATCAAGGCTTGCACCACCTTCAAGGAGAGAGACCCTTCCTATAGACGAGCTTCCATCGGTTCTTCGGGAATCCGATCTGCAATCGTTTGTTCAAGAATACAACATTTGTCCTGATTCATATGAACTGATCAAGTGCCATGGCGATGTTCGTGTCGATCACTCCTTTGAAGAGAACGACATAGTCATAGTGTATGAGGAAACGATTAAAGGCGGTCTTGATTCCCCTGGATGACTTCTATAAGGAGGTCCTAAAACTTCACCGGGCGAGCATCGTTCAGATCCACCCTAACTCATGGCGGATTTTAGTAGCCTTCCGAGGCCTATGCCGAGCTAAGGGAATTAGACCTACGGCTAAGGTGTTCACCGAGTTGCACCGGCTATCTCGCCGAAAGGATGATGACCACTGGTTCTTCCAGGCGAAGCCTCGTTGCGGGCTCTTTTCCGATCTGCCCTCGTCTCTTAAGAATTGGAAGAATCGTTTCTTCATTGTGAGGAGCAAAGATCCGAGCCATTTTGAGGACTTCCCAGCATGGTGGTACCAGGGACCTTTGCTTAGAATCACATCACCACGAGCCAAGATGAAAGCCTAATAATGATGGATTTGAAGAGTGAGGCTGCCACTAAAAAGTATTCTTGTTTGGATGCGGTGACTGCCGAGCTGCACCATTGGACTGTTCAGCTGCTCACTGGCCAAGACCGCGAACTTCCGCTCTCTAACCTCGGCATCGGTATTTTCTATATCTCAATTCTCACGACCTTAGTGATCTCACTAACCTTTTCTTTGTGCAGGTATGGCGGGTGGTGATGGTTCTAGGAAGCGAAAGAAGGAAAGAGAGATCTCCCGGAAGATAAAGGAGATAAAGCGTTTGGAACGACTTCAAACACTCGGTCACGAACCCGGGGAGATACAAAGAGACCCACCCCAACCTTCGGGTCCGCCGACCACTGAAGCTACCCGATCTCCTCCTAGATCGGAGGAGCAGCCTCCGACTCTTCAGCTTGTTCCAAGCGGGAAGGGGGCCTACCAAGCTTCGGGAGGACCTCTTCTGGGCGCTCAAGCATCGATCGATCGCTTGAGGAATAACCGGATCACAAGGAGAACTCTGATTTCGCCAAAGTCCTGGGGTCTACCATCTTCTTTTCGGAGGATCGGGACAGGCTATCCCAGAATGGTCTCGACGACATATTGACTCGGACCATGAGCTTAAACGTGGAGTGTCTAGTGAACCAGACCATGATCCGGGAAAGGATTCAGCGCCTGGGTAAGGAGATCGGGAAGAAGAATCAGGAGGTGGATTCCCTCCGATCCCAACTCTCATCCGCTCGGGATTATATATCTCAAGTCGAGGGACGGGCAAAGCTCCATGAAGACCGGTTGGCCGAACAGAATCGTGTTTTGGATGAGAGGGACCGTGCTCTTAGGGAAGTCCAGGCGCTTCACGCCAACGAATCCGCCAGTCGCTCAACTCATAGAGGAGCTCAAAGCGAAAGATAAGGAGCTTGAGGAGAAAGATAAGGAGCTAAAGGAGAGAGATGAAGAGATGGTGACGGGGATAGCCGGAGCCTATGTGAATGCTCACAAGGATCTCTTGGCCGCACTCCAGGAGCGCTACCCAGAAGAAGACTTTTCTTGGATGGACGACGTGGCTCCTGAGGGCAACGATGAGGATAGTGAGGAGGAAGCCGAAGGTGAGGGAGAGAGGGGGGGTGATCCAAATGTAGATCAGGCTGGGGGTGATCCAAATGTAGATCAGGCTGGGGGTGATCCCCCAGCCGAATAACTTGTACAAATTTATGACATGAAATGGAATGCCTTTTTGTTCAGTGAATGATTGTGATCGGAAAATTTTAAACCATTGTTTGTCTGAGTATTTGATTGTATGAGCACAGCAAAACAAAAACTAAATGTGATTATTAACCTAAGTATGAGAGATTGGAAAGCACTTTAAACATGAGATCGGTAGGGAAAAAATGCTGAACGGAACTTGATTGAAAATTTAACTCGAACACTTAAGATCGGAATCGAACCAAAACTTTAGCTCTTAGACTTTCGGAAAGGAGGTCAGCAGTAAAACTGGTAGGAAAAGATCTAGTGCCAGTTCATTTTATTCATCAACAGAGATCAGGAATATACTGGACGGGTCCGGAAATTCGACAACGGGTTTGAAAGGTCGGTAGAGATTGGCGAGGCTTTAATGAATGTGAGGACCTGGCATTGATTCAATTCTTTGTGAGGAGAGATCGGAAATGTGACCGTTTATCAAAGAGGGATCGGAAACGTGATTAGCTGTTCAAAGAAGGATTTTTATTGATTCTAGGGATCGACCAAAATATGGTGTCGACAGCTGCCCCTCTTTACGTAATTTCTATTAAAGGAAAAATTTCCGTATAGGAATTATGTAAAGATTCCGACTCATATTTTGGACGATTAGGTATTTGAAATTAGGGAACTAAAGCACACCTAAATTAATGACCTAGAGAATTAAAATCAACTTGGATCTAGAAACCAGAGGTTGATAACAGGAATGTAAATTGCATGACATTAAAATCAACTTAGATCAAGGAACCAGAGGTTGATAGCAGAAATTTAAATTGCAGGAAATTAAAATCAACTTGGATCAAGGATCCAGAGGTTGATGGTGGAATTGCAGGAAATTAAAATCAACTTGGATCAAGGATCCAAAGGTTGATGGTGGAATTGCAGGAAATTAAAATCAACTTGGATTAAGGATCCAGAGGTTGATCACAGAAATTTAAATTGCAGGAAATTAAAATCAACTTGGATCAAGGATCCAGAGGTTGATGGTGGAATTGCAGGAAATTAAAATCAACTTGGATCAAGGATCCAAAGGTTGATGGTGGAATTGCAGGAAATTAAAATCAACTTGCATCAAGGATCCAGAGGTTGATCACAGAAATTTAAATTGCAGGAAATTAAAATCAACTTGGATCAAGGATCCAGAGGTTGATGGCAGAAATTTAAATTGCAGGAAATTAAAATCAACTTGGATCAAGGATCCAGAGGTTGATGGTGGAATTGCAGGAAATTAAAATCAACTTGGATCAAGGATCCAAAGGTTGATGGTGGAATTGCAGGAAATTAAAATCAACTTGGATCAAGGATCCAGAGGATGATCACAGAAATTTAAATTGCAGGAAATTAAAATCAACTTGGATCAAGGATCCAGAGGTTGATGGTGGAATTGCAGGAAATTAAAATCAACTTGGATCAAGGATCCAAAGGTTGATGGTGGAATTGCAGGAAATTAAAATCAACTTGGATCAAGGATCCAGAGGTTGATCACAGAAATTTAAATTGCAGGAAATTAAAATCAACTTGGATCAAGGATCCAGAGGTTGATGGTGGAATTGCAGGAAATTAAAATCAACTTGGATCGAGGATCCAAAGGTTGATGGTGGAATTGCAGGAAATTAAAATCAACTTGGATCAAGGAACCAGAGGTTGATGACAGAAATTTAAATTGCAGGAAATCAAAATCAACTTACAAGGCGAGTCTAACCCTGACACATGAAGCTCTTTCCCTGAAGAAGTGTACTTAACAAGATACCGAAGGCCGATGATTAACGGAAAAGAAGTTGCAAGACTTGACCTATAACCCCATTTTCTTCAAATGCCCCTCTTCTGTTCCCGATTTTCTTCTTATTCTATAGAAAGCGCCCTCGCGGGTTTTCACTTTCCTTTTTCCCTTTTGACTAGAAGCGCCCTTTCGGGTTTTCACCCCTAGTTTTTTTTTTTTTTTTTTTTTTTTTTTGATAGCTCACTTTTTCAGGATGCCCTTTCGGGTTTTCATCCTTCACTCATTTTGCAGAAGGCGCCCTCTCGGGTTTTCACCCTCTTTCACACATTTTACTAGGAGCGCCCTTTCGGGTTTTCATTCCTACATTTTCTTCTTCTTCTTCTTCTTTTTTGTTCAAGTCCCAACTTCCCATATCAATAGGTTGTGTGTTCACTGCTTAGTCATTCCCTATAATTCTCAATGCAATGTATATAAAGTTACCTGTGTTTAAATTCTTAACTCATAATAAAGCATTAACAAGTTAATGTGCATGTTCCAAGGTAAATGGGCTGATGGAATATGAGAAAAATATGGTTTTTAATAACAAAGAATAAGGATATGAATTTGGAAGAAAGAGAAATCTCACGAATTCCTTTATTAACTTTTCTAGACCCTTTATTGTCCCAAATACTAATAGTCTGAGAAGAATCCTTGTGCCATGGTCCCTTGCTACCTTTTGACTCCGTTTTACATTCTCAATAAGGCTTCATGTTGCTAGGCGCATCCTTTGAGGTTTTCAATCCCGATAACTCACTTTTTCAGGATGCTCTCTCGAGTTTTCATCCTTCACTCATTTTGTATAGCGCCTCTGGTTTTCACCCTCTTTCCCTCATTTTACTAGGAGCGCCTTACAAATTTTCACCCTTTTTTTTTTTTTTTTTTTTTTTTTCAAGTCCCACATTTTGTAGTATTTTCCTTCGATATAAGATCTCTTGGTTGGAGCTCCCGAGATTGTTCATTCTTATTCAAGCACCCTGGCCTTTCTTCTTTGGTGTAACCGTCCATGGTAGATTTCGAATCTTGTTTTGACCTATTCGATTTCATCTAGCTCTGTTCTCCATTAAGATTCAGAGAAGGAATTTCCATCTTTATTGGCAAATCGCTTCCATGCCATATACTAACGAATATGGAGTTGCTTTAATCAATCATCTTTCGATCATTCATTTGAGATTCTTGTTTCTGATTTCCATGGCGTTGTTCATTTGGGGCGATAAGGTGATGAATTAAGATGAATCACCGAGGCTTCCGATGACATCGATGCCCGCATTGCAATCGATCATGGGACGTTTTTCCACCAACATATGTACAAAGACTTGTGACATTTTCAAACATACTCGTCTGCTTTTTCTTAGCCATCGTGTTCGTTAGCTTGCGTGGCATAGTTTCCCTTCATCAGAATCACTAGTATTCAGGGCAATTATTGGTCCTTCAAAGTTAACTTCATGAATATCATAGTTGATTGAATCATTATGTATTGGTTGGAAATGGGGCGGTTACAAGAGGAGAATTAAGTGGTTTTATTAGGCAAAGAAAAGGCTAAACAAAAGAAGTAATCGGATATGAAAGTTTGGAAAAATGCGCGATTAACTTACTAATACTTAATCATGAGAGAAGGTCCATTCACAATCCACTTAACACCATGGACAAAGTGGTCAAGTGTAGGTAACCAAATATTCATTACTCAGAGAAAAGTATAAGGATATCCTTTGCCCCCCAAGTATCAAGCTCTTGATTTCTTTTTATTTGCACAATCAGCATTTCTGGTTCCAACGCATCTCCTATGCATTCTATTATGTGCACATTGCCTCTTTTACCAGTTTCGTGGTTAGGCAATGGATTAATTTCAACATTAGGAATTGCACTTTCACTTTCCATCTCCAACCACCCATTTCTGATAAGGGACTGTACCTTACCTTTGAAAGCTCCACAATTGTATGTTGAGTGACCAATTGCCCCCCCCCCCCTATAGTATTCACAATGAGCATTTGGATCACACCTCATTAGATATGGGGATTGTAAAAGGTCAAGTGGTATGGGGGTTATCTGGTTTATGCTTAAAAGGTAGCAATAAATCTCGCTTAAGGGTATAGGCAGTGGTGGGTCGGGATTGGGGAGTGGGTGATTTAGATGAACTAGTTTGTTTGAGTCGGCAGACGTGAAGTGTAAGCAATTGGTTATGGGACCTATTGCGGTTGGGATAAGAAGAACTTGTGGTGGAAAATTGGCTACCATTAGGTTTTGGGAAGGAAATCGAGAACGGTAGGTGTTTTGTGGGGGGCATGGTTGATAGGCTTGTTACATCACATTGTGCACCTCCCCTAGTCTCAAATTTGCCTCAATTCTCTCCCCAGTCTGTATAATGTTAGCAAAGTTGTTGGAAGTGTTCCCGATCATCAAATAGAAATAAGGAGCTTTCAAGGTCTCAATGAAGAGAGAGCAAAGCTCATTGTCAATAACTGGAGGGTATATCTCCGCTGCTTTCTCTCTCCATCTCTGAGCATATTCTTTGAAGCTTTCCCTGTCCCTCTGCACCAAGTTTTGGAGATCTCTCCTTGTGAGGGCCACGTCGCAGTTGAATTTGTATTGCTTCAAGAAGGTATCAGCCAAATCTTTCCAGGAGCGCAGCTTGCTCCTGTCCAATTGTATGCACCATCTCAGAGCTGCTCCGGAGAGGCTCTCGTGAAAGAAGTGAATGAGAAGCCTGTCATCTTCTGTTAGGGCACACATTTTGGCAATATAGGTTGCCAAGTGAATGCGAGGGTCTGAATTCCCAGTATACTTATCGAAATCAGGGACCTTGAATTTGGGTGGCACCACCACATCCGGTACTAATCTTAATGATGCCACGTCAACTGAGCCATACATATTCAAGCCCTCTATAGCTCTTAATCTCTCTTCCAGAGCAGACAGCTTCTCATTTTCTCCCATCTTACTTTCTCCTCCTGATGTGTGAGGTACTCCCCCAACTGGGAAATGAGGGGCGAAATGAATTGGAGGGTTCGGGACCGAAAGGGATGGTTCGGCATTCGGGATGGCTGGATAATAAGAGAAAGGAGGTTCATTATTTAGTGGAACTAGATTGACAGTGACCGTCGGATCAGGTATTGATGGCTGGAAAGTGAAAGAGGTTGAAGCGTAGTGAGAATCAACCGTTGTAGGAGGTGGGGGAGGTAATGGTAGGTTAAGGTCTGAAGCTGGCTTATTTTGGGACATCTCCCTCATTAGTCTCATAATTTCAGAAAGCTGATCCTTCAACTCGGAGACCTGTCCTTGTAGGTTCTGTACTTGCTCCTGATTTTCCATTATCTTCCTCGTTCGAGATCTTGTTAAGTACACTCGCTTGGGTTGGATCGTGTGCTTGGTCAGACTTGCCTTGTTTGAATCAATATTGATTTCCTGTGAGGATAAAAAAATTTAAATGAATTTGAGTTTTGCAAAAAAACTAAAAGTCCTGGTCTGGACGAAGGATACAGTGGCATTTGAGAGCCAGGTTGGAATCTACAAAAGGATAATCGCCTCAGCTTTATCATGGCATCGTTCGATAGTCTGACCGTGAATGACGGGATTGAATGCGCATTTATGATACCTGTCCATATAGCGCATTTCAATTTTTCACATAACCCTAGCGAGGAAGTTCCTACGGGAGTCATACTATTCATTCACAAATTTTGCTGAACAATGGTTCAAAAATCACTTCATTAACTGAGTAATTTGCACATCGTATTTTTTACATTGGCCTAGGCTCTGGAAGATTCTTTATAATAAGATGACATTTTCTGAGATACTCATATAACCTTTCTTCTTGCTTGGCGGGGTCGAACACTTTGAGCATACTCGGATTGAGTAATAGTTCCTTTTTTCCTGTGCTATCATCTTCTCCAATGGTCCACATTTTCTTTCAGTCCTTGATAGAGGGCAGCTTGTTTCTCTTTCTCTTTCCTTTCTTTAGCACATTCTTTCAAGATGTCGTTGATGAGGAGTGCCTGTTCTTTTAATTCAAGCTTCTTCTTCTTGTTTTCCTGTTTATACTCTTCAACGAGTACCTCTTGGTACTTCATCCTTTCCTGAAGCTTACTATTCTGCCCTTTCATTTCTTTGACCTCAGCTTGGAGAGAGTTTCTTTCTTTTTCCCACTGTACCTCTTGCTCTTCGAACCCTATCCTTTCGGCCCTTGCCTCTTCCTTGAGCTTTCTTACCCTTCTCTTAAGTTTCTGCTGTTGGTCCTCCAATTGTGTCATTCGTTCTTGCAGCTGTGAGTTTTCGGTATTTGCCTTTTGTAGCGAGTCAACCAGGCGATTATCAGCTTCCTCTAATAGGGCGTCTTGGCGAGGGTTGTCGTCCTTGAATTCTATGGTAGAGCGTTCTTGGTCCCTATCAGCTCTCCATTTAAGGTAATCGTCCGAGGCACTCGGGCCTCTGGGTGATTTCTCCATTAGAGTGATGTTTTCCCAGGACTTGCGAGCCATTTTCAACCCTTCTTCTTCCTTGAGCTCATGGTAGAAGTGACCTTGGTGGTATTCTTTAATGTTGAACATGGACTGTGTTGAGCCAAACTGCCTCATTACCAGTGCTGGAGTGTAACTTGTATACCCGGTTATTCCAATTAGGGACACCGACTGAATACCTCCTGTACCAATCAAGACGGGTTGGCTTGACGTCCACAGCTTCCTCCAACAGTAATCATGGCTATTGAAACTCAGAATCCGTTCCGCCATCGCTTTTTCATTCTTGAATCGATCACTAACCGGATCATCTTCTCAATGGGAGGCTGGTCAAGGTACCAAGTCAATCCTTTTGTCTCCACAGGACACATGTGACTGATAGTCCAGAGGTATAATAGCGAGCAACACTTAATGGACCCTTTCCTGTTATGCAGTAAGTTAGGGTTAACAAGGTTTCGGCAAGGATTGCGGTATCGGATTGATCCCCGCCTTTCTCTTGTCCAAAATACCTCCAGCTGCTGCTAGTTATGATCCCCAATGGCCCCGGGAACAGGATCAGACCATAGATTCCCAAGGCGAGTGCCATGGAAGCTTGATCCCACTGTTTCTCTTGGAGGTAATGATCTAACCGCTTCTCAAGGTACGTCCAATACCATCCATGCGTGTTCCCTTTGACTGTTTCTCTGGACTTCACTTCTTCTGGGGGAGAACCCAACATATGTGCCAACCGTTTCCAGGTCTGCCTATGCTCGAGGTGTAAGTAGATCCGATTCTGCAATGAGTATGGGATCCCGGCAATGCACGATATTCCTCCATAGCGGGGCCGTATCAATGTCATTGAAAGAGAACACTCCGTGCCAGGATTCCAAACCGTCAACATGGCTTTTAATGCGAGGATTTGGACCTTGACTTGCATTAAGGTTGCAATCCTTCCGTACTTCTCTTCAAGCGTACCTTGACACAGTCGGGAAGCAATCTCCATCTATTAGACATACCCAGGTTGTTCATTTTGACCTCTATTTTGTCGGATCTAGCGAAGGTAGCGAGCTAACAGTGCCTTGGAAGCATCATTTTGCGAGGGTGCGGACTATGAACCGATTCGGACCAAAGTTTAGCATTACGAGCCTTTTACTCGACTCGAGGATGCCATGATAAAAATGATGCCTATCCTTTACGGACCCTCGGTTTGGTAACGCTGCGGGAGAATTTGTTAGTAAGACAAATTAGGGTAATTTTGAATCATCTTGTTGTGAGGGTAACACGTACACATTTATCAAAGTAGGAAAATGTGTAGGCGTTTTGTAGGATTCAAAATTACCAAAAAGAAATAAACAAAAGGAAATTAAAGCGAGAATAGGGTAAGAGTAGGTATGCCCCTTTTGTCCTATAGTAGGGAGACTCTAACAGGGTAAGCGCTACCTATCCGGATAGTTCTATCTTATGAGGCGGTTTACTACGGCTTTCGGCTATCGTGACGGTTTAGCTCAGGATCTAATTTTCTAATAGCCACGAGTTCCCAAATTGCCCCTCATGTAAGTAGAGCCCCATTCCACCCCATGATATTGTCGGAAAATTCCATGGGTATCACGGTAAATAGAACGAGTTTCAATTTGGCGAAGCCTTCACGGATACTAACGGGGTAAAACCCACGGGTACCGCTACATGACCCCCTCCTACTTTCCTAAAAGGGTAAGAAAGCCCGGGTTAGGACCATAGTGGGTGAGGACATTGTGTAAGTGTTCAGTGTGTGAAGGGACACTTTTACCTCTTCCCAATTCAGGGGGATTTTATTTTTCCATTTTTCTTTTTTTCTTTTTCTTTGAAATGAAGAGCCTTTGTAGGAGATAGAACAGGCAAAACAAAATAGTTAGTAGCAATAATAATTAGCATATGAGACATCGCCGAGTGAGCCCCTCTAAATATAATTTGATCGGACAAAAATTAAGCCTACTTTTGGACCTCCAGAATGGGGTTGGGTCAATAGTCCCCAGTGGAGTCGCCAAGTCATGCAATGGGATTTTGCGGTGCCTGGACGATCACTCACGAAGTGGGAAAAAGTGAGGAGTCGCCACCTTAGTTTTGAGGAAGCTAAGGAAAACCATTTGAGAAGTTAAATTAAAAATGAACCCACTCCAAAACAGAGATTCTAAGTTCGGGTCCGTAAACGGGTGGGGAAGGTGTTAGGCACCCCACCTCGTCCCTTAATAAGGGTAAGTAGATTTAATTCTGCGTCCTTTACAAATTAGTTAGAAGGGCTTAGGCGGCAATGTTAATCCTTTTGGTAGAAGGAATGTTTGATTTTTCACTAAATTTGGATCACCGGATACATAAGTAAATGAGACAACCTTAGTGAGCAGGTGTGAGAATCGGATAAGAACTCTCCTCCGATCTTTTTTAAGTTGTTCATTAAAATTTTGAGGGGAGACCGGATAAGAACCCTCCTCCGGTCTCTTTTAAGTTATTTATTTGAAGTTTTGAGGATGAGACCGGATAAGAACTCTCCTCCGATCTCTTTCAGATGTTTATTAAAATTTGAGGTTGAGACAGGATAAGAACTCTCCTCCGATCCCTATTTAATGTTTATTAAAATTTTGAAGGGAGACCGGATAAGAATCCTCCTCCGATCTCTTTTAAGTTATTTATTAAAATTTTGGGAGGAGACCGGATAAGAACCCTCCTCCGATCTCCTTTAGAGTTATTTATTAAAATTTTGAGAGGAGACCGGATAAGAACCCTCCTCCGATCTCCTTTAGAGTTATTCGTTAATGTTTTGAGTTGAGACCGGATAAGAACTCTCTTCCGATCCCTACTTAATGTTTATCAAAATTTTGAAGGAGACCAGGATAAGAACCCTCCTCCGATCTCCTTTAAGAGTTGACTTAAAACTTTTAGGCAAGGATAAGATAAGGACTCTTGAGCCCTTCTATTTTGATGAGACTCGGACAAAGACTTTTCCGACCTTTAAAAATTTAACCACGACTACGGGTCTTCAGAACCTAAAACTAAGACTTCTGCCCTTCGAAAATGCCGGGGATAAGGTTTATGGATCTCCTGTGGCTGAACGAGGAACACTAGACTTGATTCACTGACCTTTTCATGTAGTCATTTTACCAATATCTATTAATGACCGATCCACTCTGTTTCGTTTACTTTGGTCTTATTCCATTTCATGACATCTTTGTCGAATTCTTTATTACGTCGGCCTAATAGTTCGGCTATCTTCTGACGTGTTATTGGTCCTCTTTTTAAAGGAGACCTCTAAGTTGCGACTACCTCGTTTACCCAACCATTTACATACTACAAAGAGTTAGAAAACTGGTTTTGAAATGACGGAGATCAATAAAATGAACCGATCACTAAAAATGATTTGAGAGTGACTTTCTTTGGGATCACTTGTGCGAGAAATGGTCTAGATGTAAGAAGAACAAGGAAAATGCGGAAATAAACGTAGACGCTTAATAAAACAGTAACATGAACTCTTATAACAATATTTTCTCTTGGGTTCTCTTGTACAAAATACCCTTGAAGAAAGTTGCGGATGTATGAAGAACAAAGGAAGTGCAGAAACAAACGTAAGCAGTGAGTGTGAACTCTTACTGTGAGGAGCCAAATATATTGAAATAAGCGTGAAGTGGTAAACAGTGATGGCGGATTGATCGGCTGAGAGTTGATGTCATCGTGAAACCGAGAGATGCTTTAGCTAAAAGGTAACAGGGTAAGAACCGGTGAAAGGAAGTTGAGCTTGAGCAGAGGAAAGGAAAGCGAGAGATGATGAGAGTATGACCGGATAATGAACAAACTGAAATGTAGAGTTCCAATATTCAAAATCTTTTCAAGAAAACACTCAAAACTAGTTTCAAAAGTATTTTTAATCACTACAAAACAATGAGTAACAAATGAATGAAGTTTGAGTTCCTCCACGATAATAGCGACCTCTTGCCTATATTTTTTGTCCGTCCCTTGAGCAGTTTTCATGCGGTATTTATAGGAATCGGGTGCTCCCCATGAAGGGTCGAGATTTATTTTGAGGAAGATGGAGGGTCAAGATTTTGAAGTACGTGATCGGATGTTCAGGAATTAAAGAGAATCAAAACGAATGGCTGAGATCGCTTCTCGGAATATTTGTCCTTTTCCTCTTTTAATCTGACGGTCTTGAATCCTCTTGTCCGGAACGATCGGAGGGCTAAGAGTGAAAAACGCTGGTATTGTCGTCTTCTCTTTTGATCCAAGGGTTCCGGATTCATCCTTACAAGTGAGATCAACGGTGGAGATTGGGATGTACAGGACTGTCATGACATACCCTGGCACCTGTCAGCATTGCGGGCGATTCTTAGGCGTGCGGTGGAGATCTAAATGCGCCACGCTTTAACTACCTCGGCTCTGATTCTGACGACGGTTATTGGAATTTGTCTTATTCTTTTTGTCTTCCGATCCCTCCCCTAGCTCCTATTCCGATCTCTCATGCTGATCTCCTATCTCCCGATCTCAGAACATTCGGATATTTGAGAAAAGTGTCAGAACAGCTGTCGAGTCCCACCAATCGATGCGCTGCCTAGAACCTCGCGAGCATTAAATGCTCGGACTAGTATAAATAGGGGTGGGAGGGTTAGCCAGTTGCTCTCTCATTCCATTTTCAATCCCCTGCTCACAACTTCGAAGTTCTCTCATTTTCTCCAGTTTCTCCGACGCCGATCAGACTCCGGTAAGGGCTTTAATCCTCTTTTTAGTTTAAGTTCTTTGTTTTTTTTCTTGAAAATGAGCGGTGCCGAAGGTCAGAGAGCGGCGAGCCCTCCTTCCATTCAGTTCTCATGGTCATCGTCTGATGAAGAAGAGGCGGTCGGGCCAAGCACGCAACCTGAACCCCCTAGGGTCTGCTCCGGTCGAGTGGGTCATACCATCAAGGCTTGCACCACCTTCAAGGAGAGACCCTTCCTATAGGCGAGCTTCCATCGGTTCTTCGGGAATCCGATGCGCAATCGTTGTTCAAGAATACAACATTTGTCTGATTCATATGAATCGATCAAGTGCCATGGCGATGTTCGTGTCGATCACTCCTTTGAAGAGAAACGACATAGTCATGGTGTATGAGGAACGATTAAAGGCGGTCTTCGATTCCCCTGGATGACTTCTATAAGGAGGTCCTAAAACTTCACCGGCGAGCATCGTTCAGATCCACCTAACTCATGGCGGATTTTAGTAGCCTTCGAGGCCTATGCCGAGCTAAGGGAATCGGACCTACGGCTAAGGTGTTCGTAGAGTTGCAGGCTATCTCGCGAAAGGATGATGACCACTGGTTCTTCCAGGCGAAGCCTCGTTGCGGGCTCTTTTCCGATCTGCCCTCGTGTCTTAAGAATTGGAAGAATCGTTTCTTCATTGTGAGGAGCAAAGATCCGAGCCATTTTGAGGACTTCCCCCGCAGCTGGTGGTACCAGGGACCTTTGCTTCCGAATCACATCACCTGAGCCAAGATGAAAGCCTAATAGTGATGGATTTGAAGAGTGAGGCTGCCACTAAAAAGTATTCTTGTTTGGATGCGGTGGATCGCCGAAATGCACCATTGGATTCGGTGCTCCTTTGGCCAAGACCGCGAACGTCCGCTCTCTAACCTCGGCATCGGTATTTTCTATATCTCAATTCTCACGACCTTAGTGATCTCACTAACCTTTTCTTTGTGCAGGTATGGCGGGTGGTGATGGTTTTAGGAAGCGAAAGAAGGAAGAGAGATCTCCCGGAAGATAAAGGAGATAAAGCGTTTGGAACGACTTCAAACACTCGGTCACGAACCCGGGGAGATACAAAGAGACCCACCCCAACCTTCGGGTCCGCCGACCACTGAAGCTACCCGATCTCCTCCTAGATCGGAGGAGCGACCTCCGACTCTTCTGATTGTTCCAAGCGGGGAAGGGGGCCTACCCAAGCTTCGGGAGGACCTCTTCTCGGGCGCTCAAGTCTTGATCATCGCTTGAGGAATAACCGGATTTGTCAAGGAGAACTCGATTTCGCCAAAGTCACGGGTCTACCATCTTCTTTTGGAGGATCGGACGGGCTATCCCGGAATGGTCTCGGCGACATATTGACTCGGACCATGAGCTTAAACGTGGAGTGTCTAGTGAACCAGACCATGATCCGGGAAAGGATTCAGCGCCTGGGTAAGGAGATCGGGAAGAAGAATCAGGAGGTGGATTCCCTCCGATCCCAACTCTCATCCGCTCGGGATTATATATCTCAAGTCGAGGGCGGGCAAAGCTCCATGAAGACCGGTTGGCCGAACAGAATCGTGTTTTGGATGAGAGGGACCGTGCTCTTAGGGAAGTCCAGGCGCTTCACGCCAACGAATCCGCTCAGGTCGCTCAACTCATAGAGGAGCTCAAAGCGAAAGATAAGGAGCTTGAGGAGAAAGATAAGGAGCTAAAGGAGAGAGATGAAGAGATGGTGACGGGGATAGCCGGAGCCTATGTGAATGCTCACAAGGATCTCTTGGCCGCACTCCAGGAGCGCTACCCAGAGAAGACTTTTCTTGGATGGACGACGTGGCTCCTGAGGGCAACGATGAGGATAGTGAGGAGGAAGCCGAAGGTGAGGAGAGACGGGGTGATCCAAATGTAGATCAGGCTGGGGGTGATCCAAATGTAGATCAGGTGGGGTGATCCCCGGTAGAATAACTTGTACAAATTTATGACATGAAATGGAATGCCTTTTTGTTCGATGAATGATTGTGATCGGAAAATTTTAAACCATTGTTTGTCGAGTATTTGATTGTATGAGCACAAAGAAACAAAAACTAAATGTGATTATTAACCTAAGTATGAGAGATTGGAAAGCACTTTAAACATGAGATCGGTAGGGAAAAAATGCTGAACGGAACTTGATTGAAAATTTAACTCGAACACTTAAGATCGGAATCGAACCAAAACTTTAGCTCTTAGACTTTCGGAAAGGAGGTCAGCAGTAAAACTGGTAGGAAAAGATCTAGTGCCAGTTCATTTTATTCATCAACGAGAGATCGAGAATATCTTTGGGCCAGTCAGGAAATTCGACAACGGGTTTGAAAGGTCGGTAGAGATTGGCGAGGCTTTAATGAATGTGAGGACCTGGCATTGATTCAATTCTTTGTGAGGAGAGATCGGAAATGTGACCGTTTATCAAAGAGGGATCGGAAACGTGATTAGCTGTTCAAAGAAGGATTTTTATTGATTCTAGGGATCGACCAAAATATGGTGTCGACATCTGTCATGCTCCTCTGCATTCCTTTAATATATCAAAATATCATCAATAAACACCACCACAAACTGGTCGAGATATCGCCTGAAGATAGTGTTCATCAGATCCATAAAAGCAGCTGGAGCATTTGTTAACTCGAATGGCATTACCAGAAACTCATAGTGGCCATATCGAGTTCTGAAAGCAGTTTTTGGAATACTCTGCTCTTGCACCTTCAACTGATAATAACCAGATCGTAAATCAATTTTGGAGAATACAGCTGCACCCTTCAACTGATCAAACAGATCATCAATGCGAGGCAATGGATATCTATTCTTTATTGTCACCTTATTCAACTGTCAGTAGTCAATACATAAGCGAAGAGTGCCTTCTTTCTTCTTAACAAACAATACTGGCACTCCCCAAGGTGACACACTAGGGCAAATGAAGCCCTTTTCAAGTAGTTCTTGCAACTGTACCTTCAACTCCTTCAACTTTGTGGTGCCATTCTATATAGTGTTATGGAGATTGGATCCACACCAGGCAGAACATTAATTTCAAACTGCACTTCTCTTTCTGGAGGTAATCCTGACAATTCATCAGGAAACACATTTGGAAAGTCATATACTGTAGGGATATCCCTCAAAGCTAGACTCCCCACTTGGGTGTCTACCAGATGTGCCAAGCATGCTTCACACCCCTTTCTGATCATTTTTCTGGCTAGTGCAGCCAAAATGATGTTTGATGGCAATAGCTGCCTCTCCCCATGTATTATCACATCAGCATCTTGAGGAGACCAAAAGTGAATCTTCAATCTCTGATTAATCATGGCATGATGCCTGGCTAACCAATCCATGCCCAAGATGATATCATAATCTTTAAAGGGCATTTCAATGAGATCAGACAGAAAAGTGTGTCCTTGGATCACCAAAGGACAATCCCTATACATTCTATCAACCCTGACCTCTTGTCCTAACGGACTTGTTACTAGCACCTCAAAGTCCATTTTTGTACATGGAACAACAATGCAATCAATGATGCTAGCACTCACATAAGAATGGGCAGAACCCGGATCAAATAACACAAACACATCTTGATTAAAAATTGAGAAGGTACCAGCTACAACATCAGATGTCTCGGCCTTTTCTCTCTGTCTCATTGCATAGACTCTGACTGGAGCACTTCCTTGCTCTGACTGATTCACTGTGCCTTAGCTGCTTGCTGGGTTACCTCTACCCCTACCTCTACCTCTGTTGGGTGGTTGTGAACCTCTGGTGACAGGGCTCTGAACTGACCCTTCTGCAGTAGTAGAAGGTGGTCCAACTCTGCGAGTACTGGTGCAGTCTTTGGCAAAGTGTCCTGTGCCTCCACAGTTATAACAGGCTCCTATGGCCTTGTAGCACACCCCACCATGACTTCATCCACAAGTTTCATATTGGCGGGGAGGGTAGGAACTTCTGGTACTCTGCTGACCAGATAGAGGAGGTTTCTGTCCCAAAAACCTTCCCCTACCAGACTTCTTACCACCCCTGCTGTGTCCCCCATGGTTTTTCCTCTTTCTAGTAGGACCACTGGAACTCTGTTCTATTGACTTTTCCTCTTTTTCTGTCTTCTCTGATTTCTTTTTCTCTAGAGCTGCTTCAGATTCAATTCTTTCTAATTCTAGTGCTTAAGAAATAGGCTCAGAGAAGTTGGTATGTTTGAATCTGACCACTTGTAATCTGATACTGGGCTTCAAGCCGGTTTCAAACCTCTTACATCTCTCCCTGCTGGTAGAAAGTAGACTTACTGCATAATGGCTCAGGAGGGAAAATTCCCTTTCATATTCAGCCACCGATCTACTCCCCTGTTTCAGACTTAGGAACTCTTACAGCTTCTGGTCCACATAAGCATCAGGGACATATTTTTGTCTAAACTCCCATAGAAAATCATTCCATGTTAGAACGGAAGGTTCTACCAGACTATGGGGAATGGTTTTCCACCAGTCATATGCATCCCCACATGCGAGATCTCGAATATTCAAATATGAGCTCCTCTGTACAATGTAGCTTCTTAAACACCCTATCCATTCTTTCTAACCACTGTTTTGCCTCTAGAGGATCTACTGTCCCCTTGATCTCAGTAGCCCCATATTTCATCAGCTTGTCATATTGCCTAGCTGAAGACTGTGGTTGTACCACTGGTGTCTGTAGTGGGACTTGAGTGGCACATTATCAGCCATTTGTTGAAACATTGCAGCCATCTGCTGGCCGAGCTGACGAGCTGCGATCGAGAAGTGGTGTTCTTGATCCACTGACATTGTGTAGGGCTGGGGCATCCCCTTGTACCTCAACCTCTATAGATTGATCGACTGAACAATCACCCTCTTCCATAGTCAATGCAAGGATCTTAAACCTCCTGAACAATTAACACAAGGAGATTTCCTCCCATTAGTGCATATTTATAATGTAATGTACTGTATGTATCAAATAATGACATTGAGCAGTTGTACTATGAAGAAAGAATATTCAAATTACAGGTGAAAATAGAATTTAAAAACTAGCTCTGATACCATTAAAACATGTCACACCCTACCCCTCTGTAAGGCATAACATGATCCCTTAGTATACCTAATGAATTACCAACTTCGTCTACTGATAACCCATTAAATACATTAAAAGGGATTTTAAAACTTTTCTTACTTCTTTTTATAGTGGTGAGCACTATTTACAGGTGTTAAAAATTTTTTTGAACCGAAGTGAAACAGCTAACACATTTGAAGAATTAACAATTTCTGCAAAAATTTTGGCAGAGTGCCATCTGTATTTTGAATAAAACAGTTCTTCAAAAATTTGTAAAAAGCACTTCAATATATTTCTCAATCTCAAACTCCAACATCTCACTAGCAGCCTAGTCTGCTACCCTGTCAGTCTATCTACCTGCGATAGTAATGAAAAGCTATCGTTGAGCCATTGTCTCAGTGGTGCACAACATTAACAGAATACGACTTTAAATCACAAATCACAAATCATATAAATAGTGGATACTTAAAACCATAGTTAAATTCAAAGACAATGAATGTCATAAAGAATTTAAACTCCATTTCGCAATATCACAATAAATATCAATAAATCATACACACAGCTTAATCATGTTGCAAAATTCAATTCGTCCCAAAAGCCGATGGCTAGTGAGGAGTTCAATTCATCCCAAAAGCCGATGGCTAGTGAGGAATAACATAGCTAGCTAGCAATAATATGAGTACTCATTCTATTCATCCTCAACAGGCACACACCTCAACACTTCAGCCAGAGAGGGAATTCAATTCATCCCACTAGACAAGCTAGCAAGGAATTCAATCAATATACATGATAGCTGTGGTTTCAAACCATTTACAATGCTTTTCAATCAATAAGTATCCATCAAATATCATTCAAACAAATTTTCACAATTTAAAACAATAATATACAAATAGTCATAATTTATTTCAATTGAAAATTCAAAAGAAATAACTGTTATGCACAAACCTCTGATAACTGTCTCTTGACCCTGACTCAGTGTTTCCTTCCCTTTCCCTGAGTCTTTGCTAACTGAAACACACAATTTGAAGTGTTTCAGTACTCATTTAAACTGTCTCTAAGAATAAAACTTAATACTTAATTTATTGAATCTATTATTTTCTTAGTCAACCTAAGATGTTGACCCTCGATGCACTCTAGGTAAATTAGGTTTTAATGTTACCAATATGTCATATTTAATAGCCTTTCAGTGTTGGTACATGTTATCCAATTCATTTTCATGTATAGTGCATTTTATTACAACTTGTTTGATTTATGTATACTAATTTGACCTAGCAGGATGACCTAGTTTCCTCGGTTTTCGGTCCAAACTACAAACTTGTAGGTCTATGTCTTATTGCACTCGGGACAAAATTTCAGGTCATTCTGAGTTGTGTAGACCAAGTTATGGTCAATCTACCAATGCTGGACAGAATGCATCAAATTGGTCACTTTAGGTCATTTTTAGGTCACTTTTGGTTCGGCCAGTTTTTGGACCTGAATTTGTGCAAGCTATTTGGCTTAGTTCTGGCCATTTCTGGGCTTTTGTGTCTTCATAAGAATTGTAGATATATGTCTCAACTATTCATGGTAAAAGGTTCAGGTCAATTGGACCTGTTTTGAGTGAGTTATGGCCAAAACACTAACTGCTGCCCAAATGGTCAATTTTCAGGTTTTCAAAGCACTAATTCGGATTTGGTCATTTTTCAAGTCACTTTCCAAACAGAATTTTGGTAAGCTTCCTTCATGAAAGTTGGCACTTTTTGTGCCTAGTTTCACCTGCAATCAGTCTCATACCAATTGGAGTCACACACTTAAGGTTCTAAGCCAAAACATACACCGCCCTATTGTACATTGTTCATCACTCATCAATTACACATCCTATGCTTACCAAGTTAACTCTTCCATGTCATTTCTGTTTTATAACTTACCATTAACACATTTCACAATAAATTTTTGGTCATTTTGGCAGCTTATAACCATTCTCAATATGCACATTATAGTGCCGAATTTTCTAAGTCCAATTACAAACAATTTAACCACATGACATAGCTCATTTACATGTCCAAACTCAAACCTCTATACACATATACATGCTGCCATAACAAGCACCATAATTCAACAATATAATTCCATAAACCAAACCATGAAACAACACTTTTTGGTCTACACTTCAAAGTTGCCGATTGTACATCTCCTTCAATTAGCTTCCAAGCTTCCAAAATCAAGTGTACTATCACACATTCATTCAGTATACATTATCAAATTTATTCCTACACACATAAACACTTACATCAACACTTTAATCTACCATTTACATGCAAGGATAAACTGTTCTTATTGAAGTTCCATGGCTGCCAAAAATGTACCTCTCCCTTAACTCATCAAACTTCAAAAATCCTTCCATAATTCAACTACCCACAACACCCATTCAAAGTTTAATGAAACAATAATAAAAAATACATACACCACTTTTGAAATTCTTCAAAACCTCACTAAAACTTGATTTTCTTACTGCCTATCTACTGCCCAAGTTGTGTAGAACAACTTTAGTGAAGGAAAGTGTAAGGAAATTGGCTTGGATCATGGGAGAATGGAGCTTGGCCATGGACGGCCATGGAGGAACTTCTTTCTTCTTGGTTTCGGCTGGTCTTGGCAAGGTGAGGATGATGAATGATCTGCTGTCCACATGGTGATTAAGTGTCCACTTTATGGAGTTAGTGGAGCACTAAGTAAGGGTTTAATGTTTGTTTATTCTAAAGTTTTCATATTCCCACATTTAACTCCTATCTTTTGCTATTTAATTTATGTACCACCAATTTAATTTTTCATGACATTTTCCAAGTGTAATATCATTTATTTTTAATGGAAATTTAGGTCAAAAGACAATTCGGGGTGTCAAATGGCCACAATGCCCCTGTTCGGGCTGCATTCTCGATTTTTCGGTAACACCGAGTTTTGTCGTTTTCTCGATTTCTCATTTTTCTTTTTACTAATTAATTAAATTTTCTTTGATATTTTTAATGATATTTATACTTCTATAGGTCTTTAATTATGTCTTAAAAATATTTTCCAGAGTTCCTCGCTGTCCAGGGCTAGTCAACGGTCCACGCCGCAACTTCCCGGTGCGGTCACCTATCGCTAGGGTTCTCGGCTCGTTTAACTTGGTTGCATTTCATTGCTATTATTTTTCCTTTGTTTTTTTTTGTATTTTCTTTTATTGTATTTCATTATTTTATGTCTCCTCACTCATATCTAAGTGTAGTTCTAGGCATCCTAGCTGTCCGGACAACACTGGTCACCAGAACAGTAGAACGCACTACTGAACATAGGGGTTTTACATTTTAGCTGCCAAAACGATCCTTCATTTTTAGTGCTTGCTTTTAGGCACATCAATTGGTATCAAAGCTTTGGATTTTTTGATAGCACTTTGGAAAAGTGAAACATATGAGGGAGTGTTCTATATTTGTAAAAAATGTTTGTAACAGGTCTTGTAGAGGTGTTGTTGCAACTTTACTACATCAATCAAGCTTTAGAGAGAATGACTAGACTTCACGACTTGAAGCAAGGTGGCATGTGTGTTGAAGAATACTTGATGGAGTTTGTGGAGTGCTATGATATTTAAGAGCCTCAAGAGGAAATAACTGCTAGATTTCTTCTAGGATTGAGGCATGACATTGCAAAAATAGTGGAATTGTAGCCATTTGAGTCTTTGGATGAATTGATTCAACTTGTATACAAGGTAGAGTGGCAAAGTGCACATGGGGCGTACATATCCAATTCAACTGCAGAATCATCAAAGTTCAATCCAAAAAAGGAGGCAAGTTTGCAACCTTCATAAGAGGTCAAGCACAAATTACCCTTGATGGAGGAAAAGCAAAGCAGCCTTATGGAAGCATGTGATATGCATGAAAATGAGGTGTTGAATTTGAGTTGATGCACATGCAAAGAAGATGCAGCCATGGAGGAAGTTATTATTCATTCAGCCTTGAATCCATAGTAAAGGATGATAAGGAGCAACATAAGGAGTTACTTCCTCTTTCTCTAACCATTCACAATGAAGTTGCACTTTCTTTTTCAAATTATAGGTCCATAGAATAAGAGCTGTGCAAAGGGGTGTTTATGAGTGTCAATCATCCTTTTGTAGGAAGTGCTTGGCAGTGAGACAAGAAGGAACCTGTTCTTAAAGCAAATGTGTTTCAAACTTTTCTTGTTTTATTACCTTAAAGAAATCATGATGTGTTTGATCGGGGGAAACATAGTTATTTATTAATGAACCAAGTGCTAAGAAGGACTTCCATATTCATGTTCTGTTAATGTCCTTTTCAAAGAATTAGATTTGAGGACAAATCCTATTCAAGAAGAGGGGTATGATGTGCCTAAAGGGGAGTCAAAATTTTTCAACAATTTTAGAACCTTAAAGCATGCTCGTCATAAACATGTAGGGTGAAAGAAACATAGGAAACCCTTGAATTATGGTTGCACGGGCTTGGTGAAAATAAAAGAATTAAGTTTATTTGGGTTCAAGAAGAATATGCCTAAATTGAGCACACGAATGGCCCAAGTAATGAGTTGCATTTATGGGCCTAAGAGAGGAAAGATCAAGATGGTGAAGCTAAGACTTTTTAGGCGTGTATGGGACTACTTAGAATTGTTTAGTGTAGAAAAGTCAAATCCAAGTGCTAAGGGGATGTCTATATGGTGTTTGGGCCTAAATGAGGTTGGAATTAAAGACCAAGTAAGACTTGGACTTAGTATAAGTCAAAGTGATGTCCAAGTCCTTTTTCTCCCACTCTTTATGCCTTTTTGACTTTGACAAGTCAAAACATATCTTTATAATAAAGGAAGATTTGAAGAAGCACCTTTGCAATTAAGGAAGATTGTTTACTTAAGAAGAATCTCCATACCAAAAATGGAGTTGACTTTTAACAAGTTTTCTCTCTTAACCTTCATTCAAATTCGTCCATGTTAAGGCAGCCAACTCTGGAAGGTTTTCTCTTATGCGGGACATGTTATTTCAAGCTTATTCTTTAAGGGATTTCGACTGCACAGTTTTGGAAGCTTTTATGTTACTTTTTTTTAGTGTAATCTTTGTTATTTCTTATTTTAGAGGCTACTAAAATTTCCTAGTTAGTTCTAATTGTTTGCTTCTTATTTAGTTCATGTAACTTTGCCTATAAATAGGCTTTCATATGTAATGTTTTCTATTTCAGAGATGAAAAACATTAATATAATTTGAGCATTGTTGCTACCAATTCTAATTCTTATCAATCTTCTGATTGTGGTGAATTTCCTTAGACTTATCTCTTCATTGAATGGCGTCTACCTTGGTGTTTGATATTCTTTTGTGGCAAACTTCTTCTTATCAAAAGGACATCAATTACCACCCTTGCTTTGGAGTTCTTGTGGCATTCTTCAACTTATCAAGTTCTTCTTTGCAAATTTATCAATCTTGTTTCATTCTTTATTTCTTTAATTTTGTGTCTGTGTTCTTTTAAACATTAAAAAAAAAAAAAAACATAAAAAGAGTTGTGTGAGTGTTCTTTATGTGGTATATGCTTGTTTGAGTTTCTTAAGTGTGTTTGATTTTTTCTTACTTCAATCTGTTTTCCTTAAGTTGAATTTGGTGTTTGCTAGTTGTTTTGATTTTAGTTTACTAACTGTTTTTGACTTAGTTTGCTATTTGATCAATTTAGTTTGCTATTTAGTTTTGCTAATTGCAGCAAAGTTCCTTATAGTCAAATTTCCTTATGGTGTTTAGCTACCAAAATTGTTCTTCATCTTTAGTGATTCCTTTTAGGCACATCATAAACTAAATTCAGGGATTTCTTACCTAATGGGGTGCAGAATCAAATTCCACCCTCTAGAAATCTGGACCTCCAAATATCAGTCCTCTTGTCCGTCCATATGTACTATTATGATAAAAAATTCCCAACCTTTGAGTTGAACCACTTTTGAGTTGAACCACACTCTAAAAGCTTCCTTTCTAATTGGCCATTAGAATAAAAGGATGTGGCTATTTCAACCTTTGGGATAGCAAAGGGGTCTTTTGTATGGTGAGTGTAGAGAATAATTTCTTTAAAAGCAAGATCAAGGGTGACAACTTCTAATGTCCCTTGATCTTGAATAAAAAGAAAGTAATTAAGAAGAAGATGATGAAAGCTTGGTTGAGAAAAGAAGATACCCTTCTTCTTTCTCCTCTTGTGTGGTGTAGAGAATGACCACTTATTCTCTCTCCAAGGCTTCTTCAAGAAGCTTTTGTAAAGCTTGGATGAGATAGAGCCATTTGTCTCCATCTTAAAAGATAATGGCCACATGTCTTTTTCTCAAAGAGACATATGTGCAAACCATCTACCAAGCCACTTTAACCACTTAAGCATTTGGCTTTATAAGTCATTAAGCAAGCCAAGCCCAACTCCCATCTTACAAGCCCATAATTTAATTTTAGAGACAACCCACTAACTTCATAAGTTAGTGGGCTTGAGCCCCCTTCTTCCATATTATGTCTAATATAATATAAATCCACATTTAACTCTTTAAATATGGACTAATACCCATCTTATGAATATTAATTCTTCTTTATGTTTTGGGCTTACCCATTTATATCATATATAAATTAAGTCCAAAACATGAAATTAATAAACAATGTATTTTGAATTTACCCATTTATATCTTATATAAATTAAGTCTCAAAATTCATTTCACCCATTTATGTGAACTTGGTTTCAAGTTATGCTAGAGACTTTGCAATATAATTATAAACCAAATTCATTAATTTAATTAATTAATTAAACTATTTAATTGATTCATCAAATTAATATTATCTTGATCACTTAAGTTCTATTGTGTGTGACTTTCTAGGTTCATGACTATTTGACAATGAGAATATGATATTAACTCTTTAATATCACTAGAACTCGTTCCATGCTGAGAATAAAATTCCCTTTTCACTCTTGGTTCTCATAAATCATGGTTAGCACCTAGCATAGCATGCCATAACTACTCAATTAGTGATGAATGAAATTTATCCCATTCCTTAGAATCTTGATCATACATACCATCACTAAAGTCTCTTCAATACAAAGTTATGATCTTAGCTATGGTCGCAATACATGCCAAACCCTAATTGCTTTGGATTATATGTCCTCATCTAAATTCTAATTCTTGATTAATAAGACTTATCTTCAGAATCTCTTTTTTGACAAAGTCAAAATGTCCTAGCCATGAACTTTCTTTATCAAGAACAATTTAGATAGCATATGACTTTATCCCCATTTATTCAGGGTAATAATTTCCATCTTGAATGAATACCCATCTCTAAATACAACTAGCCAGAGCCAATACACGCTCGTGTACCCATACCTTGTATAAGTATATAAGTGATATCAAACTCAAACTACCTATACTTGAGATAATCATGTCATTTTAGGTAAAGGGACAATATGCATTAGTATGATCTATATGAAAATATATTGACAAAAGTCAATTTCATGTATATGTCATCTATGTGCCACTGATTTAACCTATTCATCTTATAAGTGTCACTATATTTGTCCCGAAATCCTAATGTCAGATGACATAAGACTCACCATTCCACTTTTATTAGCATCTCATACTAATTTATGGAAATAAATAGTGGTTACAGTCTAACTAGATAGAACATGTCCAACATAATATCCTCGATTGTGAGTAGAACATGTCCAACATAATATACTTGATTGTGAACTAATATTTATAGTACTTGTATCGAACAGTTTCATCACTCATAATCTCAACTCCTTGAGAATGGAACTTTTAACAAGAAACTAAAGGATTGTTCTATTAACCTTAAACATTTTAAGCTAAAAAGAAATAACAAAGCCATTTTATTGGGAATTAGGTTTACAACACAAAACACTAAAGTATTGCTCTAGAGCATACTACTAACAGTAACTAGACTTATCCTCCCTGCAAAGGAAACTCAACATAGGGCCTTAGCCCACAACAATATCACAATGCCCTTCTAGGCCGTTAAAAACCTAATTCTATGTTCAATAACTTAACTCTCCAGTTAAGGTTCCTAACTTTTCTTTAGTCCATTTAATTAATTTATATATTATGAAAATTACAAAAAAATTCATGAGGTTCTTTGTAGTGTTCTTAATTTATTATAGTTCATTTTAACTGGTTATTGCATGCTAGGAATATTTTAGGAATTAATACAATTAACTTAGTTCTTAATTTGTAATATAAATATAATTAATTAAACTTGTAATTCTCAGGCAGGGCAAGTTCGATACTTGTCATGCACTATTTACATGAATATTTATGCAAAGTTTGGTTGCCTAACATGTGCAAGTTTGGATGCTGAACTTGGAATCTAGATTTCATCCTACAGTCCCCAAATGTAGGTCTTAAGCTCCCAAACTCAATACCAAGCTTTCTTAAGCCCTTTTTAGCTATATATAACTACTTCTAACAATAAACAACTAATATAAACCTTAAATAACTTAAATCCATTAATTTAATCCAAGATTCAATAATTTCCACCAAATCTTAACATTGTCAGTTTCACTTAAATCCATAAATCTAAACTAACTTTATGTTTACTAAAACTCTTGAAGTTTAAAGAAAGGAAGAGGAAGAATTTGAATCTTCAAAACCCAATCTATTAACTAAGCCCTCCTAGCCTTTAAGTTGTTTTCAAGGGAAGATAAAAGAGAGAGAGAGAGAGAGAGAGAGAGAGAGAGAGAGAGCGAGCCTTAGTATTTTTAATTAGAAAAAACTTAAGTTAGGGCGTTTGGTTAGTGAGAAAGAGACAAAAAGTGAGAAAAAAGGAGAGGGAGAAGAGGAAAGTTTTAGTGAACCTAAAAAAAGAGGGTTGGTGGGAGAAATGTCTCTTACCCAATATTTATATTAATTTTCTCTGTGAAGTTTGGTAGCCAAACATCAATAAATTTGGTAGCTAAAGTTTGATAGAAGGGAATGTTTTAGGGAATTTCAAAGAGGGGTATTATAGTATTCTCCCTTTTAAAAAATTTATCCTCAAATTTTTAAACAAAGTGAGGTAGAGAGCGAAGAGCATGTGTAGAATGGATTCAAGGGCTTTTCCTCAAACCTATGTGGGCCACGGAGAAGGTTCTATTAATGCCTGACTTTTAGGCTAGGCTCTATTCTCTGTTACTCTTTTGTAATAACACATTAGGTGTAACACTCCTCACCCGTCTACAGTGTAGCCAAGCAAGGTGTGCTACATTTGGTGCTGGAGCACCCTATCTTTTCCTGTCGTGTCCATTGTTAATTTTTTTTTAACTTTGTAGAAAACATATGGTAATATTTTTTTTATCACAATTTATCTCTGTGGAAACTCAGACAGAGCCTCCTTTATTTTATTGGCATCTGGAAGGTTCCAATAGTTACCTGTTGAAAACAATTTCATATCATATCTGTTCTATTCATCTTGTCATATATCATTTCATATCATATTTGTTCATTAATTTCAAAAAAATAATATTTTTCATTCATTCATTCATATGGAAATTATACACAAAAGTTCATAAGCTTATTTTATAGTCTCAAAAATATTAATACAATTTATTACATCATCAACTATAATTACATGAACCAAAATACTAGTCTATACATGGGCCCTACTAAAATATTATAATTGATGAGGTGAACTCTGGACTATATGCAGATCTGAACAACTGAAATCAGAGCACTACTGTGGCGGCTGTTGCTATGGCGACTGCTATGTCTGGTCTCTAGTACCTACGCGATGGAAAATCCAACGCTCTAAGCAAATTGCTTAGTGGTACATAATTTTAAAGAATAATAACTAAATAATTAAAAGTAATAACTCTATGTAGAATTTTGCACTTCTAGGTCAATTATATATTTTATTGCACTTTGGAAATAATTTACTTATCAGGATCTTATCTGTGCATATATTTTATTTTCAGTCTCCTTAAACTCATATAAGTGAAATTGTCATCAATTCTAAGACATTTATAAATTTTCTACACTTTGAGAACAGTTAGATTTAACAGTATCTTTTCTGTTCATTTCTTATATAGTCTAAGTCATTTATGACTTTTCTGTACTTTGGAACTAAATTAATTATCAGTATCTTATCAATGCCTAAGTAACCTATAACAGACTATAATACTAAATGCACGGGAGTATACTGGTTAGACAGCCATATGTCTGTCTAGTATACATCTGTCATGTCAGGCACAAGGCCAATGGGCAGGCTGTTGAAGCCAGAAATACAATTATGCATAATGACATCTGTCATGTCAGGCACAAGGCCAGTGGGCAGGTATAAAACCTGTAGATCAATGATTATCCATGTAGGCCTATCTATGTAGGCTTATTCATGTAGGCCTATCTATGTAGGCTTATTCATGTAGGTCTATCTATGTAGGCTTATTCATGTAGGCAGTACTGCTATCTGTATTCCCTAATTGGTATACCAATCGATCCAACTATATATATATGCCTAGGTTTACTGTGGACAATTAAGCATTAATAATTATTTATCTAAATTTTCATGTTCATGTATTGTGGGAAAGTGAGTCACACATTTCTGTTTCATGTAATTTAGTGTATAGTGATAACAGAATTTTCATGTCAATGTATAATGGGAAAGTGAATCCCATATACCCATTTCATGTAATTTAGCATGTAGTGACTTATTAGGGATAAGTCAATAAGTTATTTCAAGAACCTTTCTTTAGGTTCAGCTTTATTGTCTTATCATTGCATATCAAATTGAGCAACTTGTGGCTACTATTTGGCCACACTTCCTTAATGGAAGTTGTTCCTCTATGTCTTGTCTTTATTTTTCTTTTTGAATTATGTCATTTGGATTTGTATAACTCAAGTTATGGTCAAATAACCATAACTATATCAATTCTGAATTTTGGTTCCCTTACTAGGCAGTTTTGATAATATACTTTGCCAATTTTATTTGAGTAGGTTGTTGCCATATTTAGGTCTACTATTCTTCATAGAATATGTTGTTCTATGTCTTATGGTTACTTAGAATTTTTGATGGTGATTTTTCAAGTCTTGTAAAATTATTTATAGTCAAATTATTGACCTGGACTCAAGTGTTTTGTAGTAACAGGATTTTAGTTTGGTTAGTAGCTTTGACCCAATATTTAAGCTTTTTACATTCATAAGTTGAGGAAAATATCTAAAACAAAGTTGAAGGTCTGTTTCTTAGCTTTTCAAAATGGTATGGCTCATTTCAATTGAAGATTTCTAGTGAAAGATATGCTTAAGACACTATTCTGGAGTTAATGGTCATTTATACCATTTCCAGAATTTGTATGCCAACTTAATCAAGTTAATTGACCTAGATCCCTTAATTTCTGGGTTTTGGTCAAAATACCATTATTGTAGGCCTATGTATTATTGAAATTTTGGCATTGGTTTTAGGGAATTCGGAGTTCTATGGACCAAGTTATGGTCTCTTTACCAAAACTGGTCAGTTTGCATAGACAAAGGCAATTCTGGGTTTTCATTCTGGACAGTTTTGGTAACCCAACTTGGGCAAGAAATTTGACTTGGTTAATGGCATTTATGGGCTTTTGTGTCTTCACAAGAGTTGTAGCCCTATGTCTAAGCATTCCAATGGTATAAATTTCAGGTCATTTGGATCTGTCTACAGTGAGATATGACCAAATGAAAGAACATTGTTCATTTAGTCATTTTCCAGATTCATTAAATGGCAATCTGGATTAGGTAAACTTTTAGTCACTTTTTAGGTAGAATTGGGACATGATTTCTACATGGAAAATGGAGTCTTTTAGGTCATATTTCACCTCCAATTGGCCTCATACCAATTGGAGTCACACAAGGTCAATTATAACTCAATTCACACACTATTTTCAACAATTTCACAACCTGCAAGAAAATTACACTCCCAATATTCATTTCTCCATCTCCCAAAATTCAAATAGCATACATGGCACTTCTAAATATCATCAATGTGACACCCCTATTGGTATAGCCTAGTATATTTCACTGTTCCGGTGACCGGTGTCGATCCAGACAATTAAGGGGATTAGAACCACACTTAAGACAACTAGAGAAGCCATAAACACAAATAATTAGTAATGTTCAATTAGTTGAGTATAAATAAGAAAAACATAACAAAAGAAGTTAAACGAGCCGAGAGTCACAGCGATAGGTGACCTTCTCGGGAACGACTGTGAAGTCATTTTAAACTCAAATTTCGAACTGTAAAAAGTGACGCCGCGGTCCTTAGGACCCTTATAAACACAGTGGAAAAGAGAAAATCATGAAAAAGAATTGTTAAGCCAGTCAAATAATTAGGTCTGGGAGCCGGAAGAAATATGGAATTAATTGCAAACTGGGATGAACTGGCGAGGGGCAATTTGGTCAATTGACCCCGAGAGCTGACTCCTGACCTAATGGTCAAATAAAATCAGAGAAAAGAAAATTTTGGAATCGAAAATTAAATTAAAGAACTAATAGAAAAAAAAAGAAGGAAAATGAAAAAAGTGTAGGGAAATGACATCATGCATAATGCCATAAATCCCATAATTAATAATTTGATTAAATGGATTTTTGGGTCTTCCATAAGACAAAAGACATAAAGAAAGAAAAGAAAAAAAAATAAAACACAAAGTCTTCTTCTTCAAAACGTCACTTTCCTTCTCCCTCACATCTCCATAGTTAAACCTCCATTAAAGCTTGTCTTCAAGCTTTGAAACCCTTACTAAATCCCAACTTCTTCCATAATCACTCCATAAAACCTTATTCCCTTCCCTTGAGAAAGAAATTTAACAAGAAAGAAAGAAGAATAGAGGAGAAAAATTGAAGATTGGATATCAAAGTTGAGGTAAGCATATCAAATTGAAAGTTTGAGATTAATTATTGTGTTTTTAGCTTGAATTACTTGTAAATAAACTTAAAATAAAAAAAAATATATGTGTGAGGGACTAAACTGAAATTCATCCAGCAGGGAGGGGAGAGTGATTTGCATGAGTTTGATTGAGTTAAACATGTTAAAATGCTTGAATGAGTTGAAAGATTGTGTTTATATGCTTTGAATTAGTTAATTACAATGAATTAGTGTGGTTAGGGTTTGAGACCTAGGGTTTTGAGGCAAAAATTTTGGAGAAATTGGTAAATGATATATTTGACCTAATGTGAAGTGAAAAATGGTCACTTGTGACCAAATGAGGTGTGTTAGAAGTGTTGGAATTAAAAGCCAATTCGGATTGGATAAGGTCACGTGCTGGCAGCATGACCAAAATTTTCTTTGAGGGATAAAAAATGAAATTTTACAAGTCCAATGGATATGGGACTAATTGGGGATGAAAATAGGCACTAAATGACACAATTTTCATTTAGGAAGCCTGCCCAAAAAGTGACTAAAACCTAGTGAACAAAGTGACCGAAGTCGGAAAATCGCAGGCTGTCCTGCACAAACTGACCAAATGAACAGTGTTTGTTCATTTGGTCATAACTCGAGCTAGGCAGGTCAAAATGACCTGAAATTTTACCAGTGGTTAGATGAGATATAGACCTAAAACTTTCATGAAGAACACCAACCCAAATTATGCCATTAACCCATTCAAATTACTGAGCAAATTTGGTGACCTGAATCTGCAGACTACAGATTTGCCATTTGAACAGTAAAGTTTCAATGGCTATAACTCTCTCTAGAAAACTCCGATTTAGGTGATTCTTGAACCGATGGAAACCTAAGACATAGTAGAACATTTCATATGAAGAAAGCTAGACCAAATTATGGACCTAACTTGATTAAATTGCTGAACAAATTTGGAATTAATAATCTGCCAGAACAAAATTCTGCAGCATGAACAATAAACGTAATTTGCTTATAACTTGAGCTACAAAACTCCAATTGGGGTGATTCAAAAAGGAGAATAAACTTAAGACAATAGGGAACATTTTCTATGAAGAAAGTTTTGCCAAATTCCAACAGTAAAAGGACCAATGAAACAGTGCAACTTTAGACTCCAAAATTGAAAATTTAGCAATTTTGCCTAAAAGACCTAAGTTTTGAGAAAATGACCAAAACCGACAAGTTTAATGACCAAAATGTGGTATGTGGGTGAAGTTGGAGTTCCCATACCTATTAAGCCTTAGAAAGTCAACTATTTGATTTGAATAGTGTAGTGAATAGTAACCCAAAACACAAAAATTTCGAGAACGTCGAATTTAGCATGTTAGAGCTAGGTAAAAGTGAAGCTAAATTTATTTTGGGTTTATGTTAAGTTCTAATACTGAAACATTGTAAAATTATGTGTTTCAGTTGAAAAGAATACCGAGAAGGAACCCGAGGAACCGAGTCGAGGCCAAGAGACGACTCGCTTGAGGTTTGTGCACAACGTGTAATTTTTGTAAATTATTTGCTGCATATTATTTTGAATGATTTGAAAAAGTGAATTGAGATATTATTTATGATGCTTTAATCGAAATTGTTGAAAGTTATTGTGTATATTTGAAATGACAATGTTTAGCAAATTATTAAGATAAGTTTTGAAACCACAGTATCATGACCATATATTTGAACACCTCACTAGCACGACTAGTGGGGGTAATTAGTTTCGAATTTTGATTCATTCTCTGGAGAAGTGTTAAGGTGTGCCAGTAGAAAAGGATGTGAATGGATATCCATATATTTGAGCTAGCTAGCCTTGTGATGTGATTTCTCTTTAGCCTCTGGCTATTGAGATTCTATTTGTTTCGAATGGCATGATCTAACTGTGGGTTTTATGAAATGTGTTTTGATACTTTGAAATGAACTTGGTTTGCATTTAAAATCTCATAATTCATGATTTGTATTTAATTCTCATGTTCAGCCAAATTTTTGAATAAATGTGATTTAAGTTTTGCATAAAGATTATTTTAGTATGTTGTGCACCACTGAGTCCTAGTACTCAGCGATAGCTTCTATTCTTTGTCATGAATACAGAGACTAGAGGAGCAAGCAGATCGATTTCTTGAGGTGTGAGGAGCTATCAGCTTGAAGTCATCGGGTATAATTTATACTCTAATTGTAAATATTTCTTTTGATGTATGTATTGCATATAAATGTATGGACATGTAAATGGGTCTTGAGCAGCTTGTACAAAAATTTGTATGAAGTTTGTGATAAAGTTTAGTTTGTGTTTCTTTTGATGTAAATTTATAAGGATGTGTATAAATTGTTTTGTCTTTAATGAAATATGGGTGGAACTATTTTATTTAATTTGAATAATATGTATTGCTAGTATTTTGAGGATTATTGAATGTTGAACTTGAGAAATTGATTGAATAGGTATTTGAAGAACTGGTTTCTCAAAATACAGACAGAACTCTGTCAAAATTTTTATAAAATTTGTGAAAAAATAAAATGGACCAAAAATATTAACTAGATTTACTTTTAATCATATGTTTTAAATACCTATTAGAAAATGCTCACCACTTGTCAAAAGTAAGAAAATTGTTTAAAATCCCTTGTAGGGTACTTAATGAGTTATCGGTAGGTGAAGTTCGGTAGTTCATTAGGTATTCTACGGGATCATGTTATGCCTTACAGAGGGGTAAGGTGTGACAATCAATGATCTCAATACAATCAATTTCTGGTAGTATACACAAGTCTATAATAGTCAGTTCAAAACCCTACTTCAAATGGTCAAATTCAACAACAATATGCACATGAAACAATTGCTAACACATGTAACTTCAACTACCAACATCTAATTCACTTCCCTATATCCATGAACACCATTAATCATCATTTAATTCATGAAATTATCCATCTCCTAATTTCCCCAAGGCTGCCATATTTGGGCAGTTTCACTAGTCCCTCACAATTTACTCAAAGCCCTAATTCAAATGGTCAAAGTCAACAATATATATGCAAGTAAATTGTAATACTCTTAATCACCTTACTCAACATCACTAATCACCCTTTTTCATGTACAATTTAATCAATATCCATGCTTATCAAGGCTGCCCAAAATTTAACAATCACACAAGCCTTGCCAAATTCAGGCAATTGCACACAAAGTCTCCAAATTAAAATCAAAACCCTAACTCAATTTGTCAAACCTCAAACTTACAATGCAATTAATTTTTAAAATATATAATTACTTTAATCCACATCACAAATCATCACTTACATATATGAATTAACCAAATTCTCATGGAAATCAAGGCTGCCCAAAATGAGGCAATTAAACAAGTCTTCAATAATTGTTTCAAAACCCAATTCAAATTAGTCAACCTCAAACTTACACATACTATTAAATTCTAACACATGTAACTACTTAATCAACCTTACTAATCATCAATTACATATAAGAATCTATCAAACTCCTAAGCTTTTCATGGCTGCCGAATTCATAGCTCCCTAAATACTCATCAATTTCCTCAATTTTTCTTAGCAAATCAACTCATCCAAAGCTCTAAACAAGAATTAATGAAGGAAAATGGGAAGATTAAGCACTAACCTTTTCTTGAGCTTGTTAAAACTTCACCAAATCCTTTTCTTTTTGCTGCCTATATCCTTCCCAAGATGTGTGGACAATTTCTTGTGAAGGAACTAGTGGAAATTATGGTGAGATTGATGGGATTTCTAAGCTTGCATGAAGGTACTTCAATGGAGGAATTAGGGAATTTCAATTTGGCCAAGGGAGGAAGGTTGACGAAGATGGATTTGGTTAGTGGGAAATTTTGTCCACTATGGCCTTTTATACCCCACTAATTAATTAAATATTAGTTAAAATAATTAAGTTTTGATATTTCTAATTATACCCCCCATTTTCCCTTAATTACACTATATGTATAATTTCATCTTTTTATGGGGTTTTCAAAATTTAATACCATTTATTTTTAATGGACATTTAGGTCAAAAGCCAACTCTAGGTGTCAAATGACCAAAATGCCCCTCTTCGGGTTGTAGTCTCACTTTTTTGATAATACCGATTTAATTCCCGATCCGCCAATTTCTTAAAATTTTATTTTCATTTGTATCGATTTACTAAATTTTTGTTGATATTTTTAATGTCAATTATATCTCACTAGACTTTTAATTATGTCCCGAAAATATTTCTCAGGGTTCCCTGCGATCCTGAGGTCGTCAACTGTCTACACAGTGACTTCCCGGTGCGGTTACCCATCGCTACGGTTCCGGCTTGTTTAATCTAGTTGCATTTCCTTTCTTTTATTCTCTTAATTTTTTTTTGTATTTTCTTATCATGTATTCCATCATTTTATGTCTCCTCACTATCATTTAAGTGTAGTTCTAGACATCCTAGCTGTCCGGACAGACATTAGTCATCGAAACAGTAGAACATACGGACTACCGATGGTGAGGGCGTTACATTAGGCTTGTTGGTTCACTAGTCTTCTCCTAACTTAAGCCTTATTTTCTCACCACCCCTTTCATCTTTATGTCATAGAGACGAATCTTGCTTTCTTGCCTTGTAGTCATAAGGTGCCTCTTGGAAATAACTATTGTTATAGGCACTCCACTAGGGATCATGTTAGTAGTATGCCCTAGAGCATATCATTTAGTATGTATCTTGTATATATTTTATTAATAAAAGGCATTTCCACTTTTCCGTTTACATAATATATTTATGTGTAATAGAAAAGGTCCATTGATATTTTGTTAGAAATATTATTCTTAAGTTGTTAAGAATATGAGTGACAATATTTCTAGCACAAAGTATCATAAATAGGTTCACAATCAAGGATACTTCATAATAAGGACATGACTTATCCAGAAAGATTGTATTCATGTTTGTTCCCAAGTTATTTATATGAGATATAAATAAGATGGAATGGTGAGTCTCATGCCATATAACAAACATGATAGGCACTTATAAATGATAAGTAGGCCGAACCAGTGACACTTATGACAAGCACATGGAGTTTACTCTTGTCAATGTTTTGTCATAAATCATATCAGTGCATATAATCTTTAGACCTGAGATAGCACAGTTATCTTGTATATAGGTAGTTTGAGTTTGATCTGCTTTCATACTTGTACGTGTATGGGTATATGGGCATTTGTTGGCTCCTACTAGTTATATATGGAGGTAGGTGTTGATCAAGATGGAATCTGTTCCTCTAAGTAAATAGAGATAAAATCCTATGTTCATTTAATTGTTCTTGATGTTTCAAGTTCCTGGCAGACAGATAGATTTATTGAAAGAGTTTCGATGAGAAAAATCTTTTAATCAAGAACTGGAATTAAAAGAGAACATAATATTCATAGCAAATGGAGTTTGACATAAACCATGACTCCGGCTTGAGTTGGGATTTTATGTGAGAGAGATTCTAGTGCATGGTAACATATGATTATAGGTTCATTTAAGGTAAACCTTATTACTAATTGGGTGGCCATGGCATGCTATGCTAGGTGTTAACCATGGTCTATGAGGTTCATAAAATGATTTAGAGAAATCATTTATGGTAAGAAAGAGTTCGATGATATTAAGAGTTGATATCATGTCTCATTGCCAATTAGTGATGAGCCTAGTAAGTCACACACATACACAAGTTATCACCTATTTAAATATGATTTAATTAATTAATTAAAGAGTTTAATTGATTAATTAAATAGATTTGGTTTGCAATAAAATTGCAAAGTCCCTAGCATGACTTGAAACCAAATCTAGATTATTGGATGTAGTATAAATTAAATTTATATTTAAAGTGTTTAAATATGAATTTAATTGATGAGAAATTAATTAATAGAGATTAATTAATTAATTTATATTTGATATAAATTAATTAGAAGAAGAAAATAATTATTTTGGGTTAAGAACTCAAAATTAAGACACGAGGGCATTTTGGTCATTTCACGATTGTGACACGTGGCACCATGAGATGGTGACACATGGCATAACACATAAGCTTGCCAAATATTTTTAATCATGTAAGATGATTAAAATCAAGATTAAATATAGGTTTGACACTTGGCACAATGTGATTGGGTCACTTAAACCTAGAGCTAATCAAAAGGTGACATGTGGCTAGGGTTTAATGTGTTAACCTAGCTATTTAAGTGGGGTTATGAAAAGAAAACATAACCAGCAGCCTCTCCTCTCATATGTCACGACACTTTGAGCCTCTCCAGCCATTCTTCTTCATCTCTCATCAATTCAAAGAGATTAGCCATCAATCTCTTGAATTAAGAACACTAGAAATTGTTTCTAGTGTCCTGTTTGCATCTTTAATCTCTTAAAAGGCAGAACTTGATTTTCTAATTAATAGAAAAAGCTTTAGAAGCTATTCAAGGGCTGCCATAGGTGTTCTTGGTGTGGACAAGCTAGAGGGACAACATCTGGTGTCCTGAAGACAAATCTCAAAGGCGCAGACACGCTGCAGCACATCAAGAGGTTAGTGTAATCGTTCTTGATTTAATCTAGGGTTCTAAAATTAATCTGATTAATTTTAAAATCTTAAATGGCAAATACAGATCCAAAAACATATTAAAAGAGTTTTAATATGTTGTTTATCATTGAAATCAAATAGATAAAAAAAATAATCTTGCATGGTGCATGTGACCCTAGGTGAAATTTTTGAATTCAATGGTATAATCTTGTGTTTTTCACGCTTCCGTTCCTTCAATTGGTATCAGAGCCACTATATTTGCCATTTAGATTGTTGATTATATAATTTAATTGTGTGTTTGATCATGAGATCAAGAGATTCATTGCTGGTTGGATCATGAGGTGTGGCGGCACACATGTTGGAGCCACCATTGGTGGCGGCAACAATGGTTCCATGGGTGGTTCAAGGTTTGGCTTTTAATTCTGCAATTGTTGTATGATCTAAGGCCTATTCTTTGACTAATTAAAGTGTTTAATTAGTTGTTTTAATCACACAATTAAATTATGATTCAAATCAGAATTTTAAAAATTGTTTGAATGTGATTCAAATCTGAATTTTAAAAGTTGTTTGAATGTGATTCAAATCTGAATTTTTAAAGTTGTTTGAATCATATTTAAATCTGATTTTTTAAAATTGATTCAATAAAATTCAGATCTGATTTTTTAAAAAATATTTGAATGTGATTCAAATCTGATTTTTTAAAAAATATTTGAATGTGATTCAAATCTGAATTTTTGAAGTTGTTTGAATGTGATTCAAATATGAATTTTTAAATTTGTTTGAATGAGATTCAAATCTGAATTTTTAAATTTATTTGAATCATATTCAAATCTGGATTTTTAAGTTGAATATGAGATATTCAATTTAATTTAAGTATGTATGTTTTATTTAATTGTTAAATAGTGATATGCATGATGGATGATCATGGACTATAAAAGACCAATGTGATTGGATTTATTTCTTTTATGTTTCTTTGGGATTGTAAATTAATTAATTTTTTTTTAAATTTATTTTGGGCATGTATTATTAAGTTTGTAATAATATTTTTTGGGTTGTAATTTCATTTATTTAAGTTCTTGTAAATTCGCCTTGGTATGCCAAGGATTACTATGTAATATTGGATTGCAAGAAGTTCAAGGAGGTCAAGAGCATTGGTGGGACCAGTGGGAGGAATTCAATATCAAGTGTTGATTATGTACTCCTTCAGCAACTCTTGTAAAATGAATGAATGAAATGCACCTAGGAATGCCCTGATTCAATTCTTGGTGGCTCAGAATTGAATCCCTTAGAAAGTCCATGATCATACCATATTTACTGCTTATCCATGAATGCATGAGATGTATGGGAATGTATGCAATTATATGATATATGCATGCTAAATGGATAATGTGCAAAGTGAGACCTTAATAGTAATTAGAATGACCATAAAATCTTCCAAACAAATGATTAAGTTGGAAATGGTATAATTAAAGTAATTATAACATAGGCCCTCCATTGGGGCAATTATTTTAAGAAATTTTAAATAGTTGCATGAGATGCAATTAATTTAAGAGATTTTCTTAAGAATAATTGTTAAGCATGAGATGTTGTAAATATGTAAATGGTTTGGTGGCCAATATTGGATGTACCTGAGGACATTAAAATTATTTGCATAATTATCGCTCAATGGGATCAACTTAACTAATGCAAGATAAGTCAATAATGGATGTACCGAGATTTTGAGCATTAGGGCTAGGTAAAGGATTGAACCTCACATGAGATGTGATGGGCAAAGAGTTGCTCACTTATAGTTTATTGTAATTCCAATAATGGATGTACTGAGGATGATCAATAGAATTATAAGAATTCAATCACCCACTAGAAATCCATCCAACTAGGATTTCCGTTTTCTACTTTGGAAGTGTAGGGTTCGCTAAGTTAGTGGGAGGACCAATTTGATTAAAAGACCATAATCATTTTGGTTAATTACATGATACATTTACTAATTAATCTGGTTATTTTCTGTAGTTAATTTTACGATAAAATGAGCACAAAACAACCACCACCATCCAATATCCTTGCAAGCATACTTGATCACAACAGTTGACAGGACCTAATCATGCGATTGGCTAAGAAATTTGAAACTTGTCCTGAACCTTGAACATATAGGATATGTTCTAGATTCAAATGTTCCTGGTCCCTTACCTCCAGAGGCCACACAAGAGGAACATGAAACTTTGGACAAGTGGAAGGAGTATGATATGAGAGCTAAGTGTTACATGCTTGCTTCTATGAGTAATGAGTTACAGAAGCAACATGAGAACATGCAGAGTGCTAGTGAGATCCTCCTTCACCTACAAGAGTTGTATGGTGAGCACAGCAGGAATGCTAGGTATGAGATATCTAGACAGCTATTCCGTATGAGGATGTCTGAGGGACAGAATGTTGGGGATCATGTCCACAAGATGATTCGGCTAATTGAGCAGTTGGAACATCTTGACTTCAACATGGATTTCCAACTACAAACGGATTTGATCCTTCAGTCCCTTCCTGAGTCTTTTGGGAATTTTGAGACAAATTTCCATATGATTAAACATGAATGCACCTTAGCTGAATTGCTCAACATGCTGGTTATTGCCCAAAAGAATATGCCAGGCAATAAAGGAAAAGAGGTAGCTTTGGTTGCATCTTCTTCTGCTGGAAAGTCCAACAAGAAGAAGGGCAATAAGAAAAAGAAACCTCAGATTCCTGGTCCTTCTAAGAAAATAGCTAAACAGAAAAGGAAGACTAAAGCTGATGAAGGCAAAGGAAAGTGTTTCCACTGCCAACAGGAAAGTGTTTCCATTGCCAATAGGAAAGTGTTTCCATTGCCAGTAAGAAAGTGTTTCCACTGGCCAAAGTATAGCAATCTGAATGAATGCAATGCCATGGTGAAAACCAACTCAAGTTCAAAATATATTTGGCACTTAAGGTTATGTCATGTTGCAGAAGATAGGATTGCAAAATTGGAGAAAATGGGGATTCTATCCTCATTGGGCTCTGAGCCTACTCCAACTTGTGAATCTTGCCTTCAAGGCAAAATGACTAGAACACCCTTTGTTGGACAAGGGCTAAGAGCTGAAAATATTTTGGAACTAATACATAGTGATGTATGTGGTCCGTTTAAAGAAATGGTTAGAGGGGGCTTTCATTATTTTATTACCTTTACTGATGATAAATCAAGGTTTGGGTATTTGTATTTGATGAAATACAAACATGAATCCTTTGAAAAGTTCAAAGAATTTAAATCTGAAGTAGAAAATCAAACAGGAAAAAATATTAAAGCTCTTCGATCAGATCGTGGAGGTGAATATTTGAGTACTGAATTTGATGAATACTTGAGAGAGCATGGCATTATTTCTCAGCTGACTCCTCCAGGAACGCCACAGCTGAATGGTGTATCTGAAAGGAGAAATCGTACCCTATTGGATATGGTACGTAGTATGATGAGCTATACTGATATGCCAATCTCCTTTTGGGGATTTGCATTAGAATCAGCTTTATATATTTGAATAGGATTCCATCAAAATCAGTTTCTTCCACACCTTATGAGATATGGCATGGAAGAAAACCAAGTCTTAAGCATGTTAAGATTTGGGGTTGTCCAGCTTATATCAAAAAGCTGAACACTGATAAATTGGAGACCAGATCAGAAAAAGGTCGATTTGTTGGATATCCAAAAGATAGTTTTGGATATTATTTTTATTTGCCTACTTCACAAAAGGTTGTGATAAGTAGAGATGCCACATTTCTTGAACAACAGTTTGTTCAAGAAGGAGGCAAAGGAAGGCAAATAGAGTTAGAATTGGAGAATTCTGACCAACCAACAGATCAGATGGATATAGATCCATCTAGTCAACCTATTCCCATTGATGAAACATCTACAGCTGTTCCTCGTAGAAGTAGCTGGGTATCTCACCCACCTGTGAGATTTGTTTTTCTTCATGAAGTAGAACAAGAGTTGTCTACTCATGAAGAAGTAGATCATGGAGATGATCCACTTACCTATGAAGAAGCTATATCAGATATAGACTCTTCAAAATGGATTGATGCTATGAAATCCGAGATTGATTCCATGTATAAGAATCAAGTTTGGGATCTTGTTGACCCACCTGAAGGTATTGTACCTATAGGAAACAAATGGGTTTTCAAGAAGAAAATTGGTTCTGATGGAAAGGTAGAGACCTATAAGGCAAGGCTAGTAGCGAAAGGGTTTCGCCAAAGGCAAGGAATAGACTATGAGGAGACTTTCTACTTTGTTGCCATGCTTAAATCAATTAGGATTTTATTAGTAATATATGCATTCTTTGATTAGGAGATTTGGCAGATGTATGTCAAAACATCTTTTCTTAATGGATACATTGAAGAAAACATTTTCATGGAACAACCTAAGGGATTTGAATCCCAAGATGGTTCCAAGGTATGCAAGCTAAAGCGATCCATTTATGGGTTGAAACAAGCTTCGAGGAGTTGGAACATCCGTTTTGATGAAGCCATTAAATCTTTTGGTTTTATCAAAAATGAGGATGAGCCATGTGTATATAAGAAGGTTAGTGACAGTGCTATCACTTTCCTTGTCTTATATGTGGATGACATACTGTTGATGGGTAATGATACAGGTATGTTGACGACTATAAAGGTATAGTTGTCAAATACATTCTCCATGAAAGACTTAGGGGAGGCAACCTATATTCTTGGGATTCGCATCTATAGAGATAGAGCGAAAAGAATAATTGGTTTATCCCAAAGTCTATACTTGGAAAAGGTGTTAAAGAGGTTTAACATGCTTGATTCCAAGAGAGGATTGTTACCAGTGAGACATGGTATCCACCTTTCTAAAGAGATGTCTCCAAAGACACCTGAAGAAAGAGATAAGATGGCGAGATTCCATATGCTTTATGCTATTGGAAGTTTAATGTATGCAATGTTGTGTACTAGGCTGGATATCGCATATGCTGTTAGTTTGACTAGCAGGTATCAATCCAATCCAGGTTTGGAACACTGGATAGCTGTCAAGAATATTCTTAAGTACTTAAGAAGAATTAAGGATTTATTCTTGATTTATGGAGATGGAGACTTGCAATTGGATGGTTATCGATTACGATTTCCAATCGGATATCGATGATAGAAAGTCTACCTCTGGATATGTGTTCATTTGTAATGGAGGTGCGATCGGTTGGAAGAGTTCCAAGCGAGCACGCATTGCAGATTCCACTCGAGGTGAGTATATTCTCGCATCGGATCTCGCAAAGGAAGTCGTTTGGATAAAGAAGTTCGTGTGAGAACTTACGGTAATTCCTTCCATTGAGTCGTAGTTCCATTACATCGTGACAACAATGGAGCAGATCATATAGGCTAAGGAACTAAGGTCTCACCCAAAATCCAAACACATAGAAAGGCACTACCACATTATCAGAGATATAGTTGGGCAAGGCAATATAGCCATGCAGAAAATAGCATCAGCTGAAAATCCAGCTGATTCATTAACTAAGCCTTTGTCACAAGCTTAGTTAGACTGACATCTTGAGAAGATGGGTCTAAGGTATTGTAATGAATGGCTCTAGTGCTAGTGGGAGATTGTTAGTAGTATGCCATAGAGCATATCATTTAGTATGTATCTTGTATATATTTTATTAATAAAAGGCATTTCCAATTTTCAGTTTAATTAATATATTTATGTGTATTAGAAAAGTTACATTGATATTTTTTTAGAAATATTATTCTTAAGTTGTTAAGAATATGAGTGACAATATTTCTAGCACAAAGTATCATAAATAGGTTCACAATCAAGGATACTTCATAATAAGGACATGACTTATCCAGAAAGATTGTATTCATGTTTGTTCCCAAGTTATTTATATGAGATATAAATAAGATGGAATGGTGAGTCTCATGCCATATAACAAACATGATAGGCACTTATAAATGATAAGTAGGACGAACCAGTGACACTTATGACAAGCACATGGAGTTTACTATTGTCAATGTTTTGTCATAAATCATATAAGTGCATATAATCTTTAGAACTGAGATAGAACAGTTATCTTGTATATAGGTTGTTTGAGTTTGATCTCGCTTTCATACTTGTACTTGTGTATGGGTATATGGGCATTTCTTGGCTCCAACTAGTTATATAGGGAGGTAGGTGTTGATCAAGATGGAATCTTTTACTCTAAGTAAATAGATATAAAATACTATGTTCATTTAATTGTTCTTGATGTTTAAAGTTCTGGCAGGACAGAGATAGATTTATTGAGAAAGAGTTTCGATGAGAAAAATCTTTTAATCAAGAACTGGAATTAAAAGAGAACATAATATTCATAGCAAATGGAGTTTGACATAAACCATGACTCGGCTTGAGTTGGGATTTTGTAACAGAGAGATTCTAGTGCATGGTAACATATGATTATAGGTTCATTTAAGGTAAACCTTATTACTAATTGGGTGGCCATGGCATGCTATGCTAGGTGTTAACCATGGTCTATGAGGTTCATAAAATGATTTAGAGAAATCATTTATGGTAAGAAAGAGTTCGATGATATTAAGAGTTGATATCATGTCTCATTGCCAATTAGTGATGAGCCTAGTAAGTCACACACATACACAAGTTATCACCTATTTAAATATGATTTAATTAATTAATTAAAGAGTTTAATTGGTTAATTAAATAGATTTGGTTTGCAATAAAATTGCAAAGTCCCTAGCATGACTTGAAACCAAATCTAGATTATTGGATGTAGTATAAATTAAATTTATATTTAAAGTGTTTAAATATGAATTTAATTGATGAGAAATTAATTAATAGAGATTAATTAATTAATTTATATTTGATATAAATTAATTAGAAGAAGAAAATAATTATTTTGGGTTAAGAACTCAAAATTAAGACACAGGGGCATTTTGGTTATTTCACAGTGTGACACGTGGCACCATGAGATGGTGACACATGGCATAACACATAAGCTTGCCAAATATTTTTAATCATGTAAGATGATTAAAATCAAGATTAAATATAGGTTTGACACTTGGCACAATGTGATTGGGTCACTTAAACCTAGAGCTAATCAAAAGGTGACATGTGGCTAGGGTTTAATGTGTTAACCTAGCTATTTAAGTGGGGTTATGAAAAGAAAACATAACCAGCAGCCTCTCCTCTCATATGTCACGACACTTTGAGCCTCTCCAGCCATTCTTCTTCATCTCTCATCAATTCAAAGAGATTAGCCATCAATCTCTTGAATTAAGAACACTAGAAATTGTTTCTAGTGTCCTGTTTGCATCTTTAATCTCTTAAAAGGCAGAACTTGATTTTCTAATTAATAGAAAAAGCTTTAGAAGCTATTCAAGGGCTGCCATAGGTGTTCTTGGTGTGGACAAGCTAGAGGGACAACATCTGGTGTCCTGAAGACGAATCTCAAAGGCGCAGACACGCTGCAGCACATCAAGAGGTTAGTGTAATCGTTCTTGATTTAATCTAGGGTTCTAAAATTAATCCATTTAAGATTTTAAAATTAATCTGATTAATTTTAAAATCTTAAATGGCAAATACAGATCCAAAAACATATTAAAAGAGTTTTAATATGTTGTTTATCATTGAAATCAAATAGATAAAAAAAATAATCTTGCATGGTGCATGTGACCCTAGGTGAAATTTTTGAATTCAATGGTATAATCTTGTGTTTTTCACGCTTCCGTTCCTTCAGATCACTGTGTGTCATGTAAGATTATTGAAGTTTTAACATGACTCCCTTTGAGCATCATTCTAACCCTATTTTTCCATCCTCCATATTGAGGTCAATTTCACTATTCAAAGGTTTTAGCCCCATCTTTTACTTGTATCTCTATGTCTAGCCCCATTTTCTACTTGTATCTCTATGTCTAGTGCATTTGTACCTCTTATAGTACTACTCATGGGCTAGCTGGTGGAAGCTTAAAGGTTAAGGTAGTATTATGGACGACTCAAAACAACATTCTCTCAGGCTAACTTAATTATTAAGAGAGCCCATTGAGATGTCCTAGGATCATGCTTAGCATGTTTTCAATATAGACAGATTAAAAGTAGTAGTGACTTTCCTTTTATGGTTCAATTCATATGATTGAGAGGCTTATTGTTATCTCGTAGTCATTAATTTAGCTTTTGATCCTTCAAATTCTATGATGCATGATCCATAGTTAGTGCCCTCTACACTTAATTACTCCTATTAGTACTCACAAATTTCATTCATTATGTTCTCTCTCTGAATTCTCTCAAGAAAATTTACCCCCTTGATACCAACTTTGAACCATCTGTTAATTTGTTTAATCACACCTCAAATCTCTATTATTATAAATTTTTTCTCTAACCTATTGTTTAATTTCCCTTTTGATCTCTCTCTCTCTAGCCTTGGGCTCACAGTACTACTAGTACTCTTAACTACACCACTTACTTGACTCTAACCCATTTCCTCACTTAGTTAGCTTCTGTTTGGGAAAATATTAATCCCATCATAGTCAATCCTAGTTATATCTCTATTTCCCTTAGTGACTAACTTAATTGCCAGTCCTGGCAATATGGGAATAATAATTCTGCATTTGGTTATCCCAACATCTCCCTCTCACCTCATCTTGACCCTTTATTGATTAGTTGTTCTTTGTCACTCTATAGTTCAAAGGGGCTGTAAGCCTTAGTAGCTAATCCGGGTTCACATTCACTTAGGTAGAAAGTCTGATAGTCCCATTTTAGAACATTGAATAGCATATGATACTCACAGCTTTTAATTCACTAGGATATGTCATTGATTTTGTAGGACATGGCTATAGCAAAAAAATTTTATAGTGCAAGAAAATCACTTTCAGTGGCCGAAGATCAGTCTCTCAGTGGCTAAAGGTGCCATGCACTATTCACATAAACCATTTACATGACTATTCATGTAATTGTTCATGTAGTTTAGCTACTAAAGCCCTGTTCAGGCAAAGAACTTATACTTTTTTGAACCCTTGCACCCTTGTCTCTGTCTATACTTTGGAACACTTGTCTTATTCTAAGGACCTTTTAGGCTATTTACAAGCATCTCTTAGGCCATTACTTAGGCCTTTAGACATTCTGGTGGTTTGGAATCATCAATTTAGCCTACTTCTTGCCTATTTTGTACTTTGCCACTATTATTCTATCACTTAAAAGGTCCCTTGACCCCCCATTGCTGTCACAATTTGCTTGTAGTCTCTATGACTCTATCTATCTTTGCCCTTTTCATTACACCTTAATTGGGTTCTTTAGTTGTCTTTCTTGAACCTTCAGCCCCACCTCACTGTCTCACTTGATAGTTCTAGGCTAAAGTGTTCATTCTTACTACTAAACATTTAATGGTACTTCATGGTCTTGTATCTCCTCACTATCTTTGGACTAGTGGAACTTAGTACCATTTCCACCTTAGGAATAGGGAGTAGATTGCACCTGACCTAAGTCTCATTCTTTTGGGTTCCAAACTTAAACATCATCCCTTATCAGTACTACATGTATATTTTAAACCTTTAGGTTCTATACCTAAGGCTATCTTTCCTACTTCTTAGGAGGTTGGCATCTCTACACCACCAGTATACTACCTTGTAGGATGTGTCTATCTTATTAATATTCTTATCATGTATCCTTTTTAAGTTTGCCCTATTTTGGGCTTTCTAACTCTTTTTCTTTTAGTTTAGTGCTTTGGCTGCATTTCTCATTAGCTCTATGCTTTTCTAAGTGACTACATCCTTTTCATGATCTCTGTCAAGTCATGCCCATCACTTACATACTCATTGTTGGTCCATTGACCACCTTAAGTTGCACTACCTCTAGTGTTCATACCTTTTTACCTTGTTAAACCTAAGTTTTAACTACCTTAACCTCCATCTCTACTCTTCTCTTGTCTTCTGATGCCTTTGGATCAACTATCATTATTTATCATTATTTTCCTTTCCTCAACTGAGTGAGTATTCTCATCTTGTACAATAGGAGGCTGAGAAGGGCCTCAAGGAGTAACAGTCACACTTTCCTTACTCACCATCCCTTTCTCTCTACTCTGGTCGTAGGTTATCCCCTACCATTCACTGGAAGGATACCATAAGAGTTCCTCTATCTATTACTACCCCCTTATAGTTAGGGTTTTGGGTACTATGACTCCAAACCTCTTTATTGAGTTCTAAGGTTCCATTGCTATTAGGACTTTTATCTTTCATAACATTCATCATAGGGTATCAAAAATCCCTTGTTAGGTGTTAAAGCTACACTTTTGTTAGGACATTTACCCTTTTAGAGTCTTTGTGCTAGGGTGATGCCCTATACTAGGCCTAATAACTCTATTCTTATCATAACCTCTCATTATTTTCTACCTTTACTCTAAAATTCTCACCCTTACTAAGGCATGTAAGGCATTCACTCCCTAAACTTATTGCCATTTTGTCAGGAGGGCATCATTCCTTATGTTATGAATACTATTCATAACCTTCTGTCTCTCTTAAAGGAAATAGAGTCATGTTCTACAACTTCATGTAATTCCTAACCCTTTGCTATTGTTTACCTCTTGTTTTAGAACTTGTACCCTTATTAAGGTACTTGAGGCATCTACCATTTAGTCATGTTATACCCTTTTAGGGTATTTCACTTTGTAGGTTATGAATCTTAGTCATTAGGATTGTAGTATACACTTTATTCTTTTAATTTTCATTGTCATTAAACTTTTTCCCTAAGGGTTAGAATCCTCACTAGAAGTTTTTGACTCCTCTTTAAGAGCATACCCATGCTCCATACATCTCTCTGGATGTTAACTCATGGTATACAACTCTACCCAACTCCTTTATGTTTGTATTATAATTTACAGCTTACAATACCAATACTTAGAAGAATGAGTACGGTATTGTGTTACCATTTGATTCACTAATAACTTCATTTTTTAACTTTTCTTTAACATTGATTTAACAGGTAAATCCTAACAGGGTATTGATCAGTTATCTTTGCCCAAATTTGGCAGTTAAGGCATATTCTAGGGCACTTATATTGTTTATCATTCGTTCTTTTCACTTGTGCCTCTCGCAATGTAGGCACATCATCACACTTTATTTTACTCTTTTGGCACTTTAAAATTGCATTTTACATAGCATGATTCCCATTGGGTTTGAGTCCTAAACCTAGTCTCACATTCATTTTCACTTTCATTCTAAGGGTCGGCTATAAGCATCATCATTTTCTTTCTTTCTCATTTCATTCATTTCATTTAATTGTCTGTTACCGAGGTCATTAGGTAGCTTTCATTGCATTTTTTTATCCCTTTTCATCATTTCACATTTTCCTTTTTTATTCTTTTCATTTTTTTTTCATATATGACTAAGAACTTAGACCTCAACACCAAAATGGGATCTCCTTTAGAGTCTCCTAGTCCTAGTCCCGTACCCAAGGCTAAGTGACTTAATAGATTGTAAAACTCTCACTTATTGACTAACTAGGTCTTAATTTTACTAGAAGGGAACAAGTTTGTCAAAATTGTAGGTGCAACAAAATACTACCAAAATTATTAGACATGTATCCAAAATTATTGTGTTTGACATTTTGAAGAAAATCATACTGTAAATGTATATAGTGGGGCATTTTCTTATTTTTATTCTCTCTTACTTTACTTTTCTCTACTAGCAACTAGATCAAAATCTCATAACCTAGTGCTTTGATACTAATTATGTAACAACCCAATTATAGTCCATTACTGACACTAGAGCACTAGAAGGCATAAGTTCACTAAAACCCATAGCAAGTCTTATTTATATTAAAATGTCACTTAAAACTAATGTTATTCATATAAATATTATTTTAAATGTTAAGATATAATTATAATTCTTTTATAATATAAAATCGTAAGGGATAAAGCAAACTTGCTAAATAATAAAATTTCATGTTTTTACAAAAGAAATTCATAAAATGTACATATACCTTTTAGCAAAATTTGAGGTGTTTAACTTTTAGAACTTAGCTAGCTAAAATCTGCTGATTGTATCTACTTTACTTGTCCTTGAAGGGGAAGACGGAGAAAGGGGGGGGGGGGGGATGAGCTAGGGGCTTAATGAGTAGAAGCATATTAAGGGAAATAAAACATATAGTAATACAATTTATATCCAAGCACATGAATGTGCAGCACACATGATGTTTACAAAGCATAAATAATTCATAAGAAGATAGTCATGTCTCTAGTGGTTCCCCAACCATACTATAATCATCATCATAATTCCAATGTACCAAGCCCATTAAAGAAGCTTGTCAGGATTCCCCCTTAATATAATGCATAATGGATACTAGGGACACAAAAGTCATGACTTGAGGTGGATCATAATCCCTAGTACTGGGAGGTCAGAGGCACAAAATTGCTTTACCTGACATCCCTTTCCTTTACTTTCATATATATGAGCTCATTGCATACTTGCCTTTTCCTTTTCCTTTTTCCTTTACTTTCCCATTGGGAATCAATGGGTCAACCATATACTACTAGCACAACATAATTAATAATGCAGCATCTTCATGATATGCATTTCTAACATATTAAATAAATCATGTAATTATAATTAAAGTATATTAAACAACTACCATGATGCATGAACGTGCATGAAATATGAAAAAACAATTTAAAAATTCAAATAAAACATTTTAAGTAAGTTCTACTTACAAACTGGGTGACCCTTTACTATTATTGGAAGGACCTATACATATGGGACTAATATTTATTAGCCACTCGATCATTAATTAACTTTAATTACTTAAATAATTTAATTCTCTTAATTATTTTGCTAGAAATCTGGCAAAGTATCCCCTGCAATTAAACCTATACTCCCTGCATAGCAAACTCAACACAGGGCCTTAGGCCCACAACAATATCACAATGCCCTTCTTGGTCCTCAAGAAACCTAGGTTTATGTTCAATAGCTTAATTCTCCAATTAAGGTTCCTAACTCTTTTATAGTCCATTTAATTATGTTCTGTATTATGAAAATTATATAAATATTCCTAGAGGTCTTTTGTAGTGTTTGGCAGTATAACTTGTCATGCACTATTTATGTGACTATTAATGCAAATTTCAGTTGCCTAACTTATACAAGTTCGGCTACTGAACATGGAATTTCAAAATTTCATCCCACAGCTCCCAAATGTGGGTCTAATGCTCTCAAACTTAGTACCAAGCTTTCTTTAGCCCTTTTCAATCCAAGACTTAATAATTTCTACCAAACCCTAACATTCTTAATTTCTCTTAAATCCATAAATATAAACTAACTCTATGTTTACTAGTTTGAACTCATCAAATTTAAAGAAGGGAAGAGGAAGAACTAACTTGAATCTTCAAAACCCAATCTATTAACTAAGCCTTCCTAGCATCTAATTTATCTTCAAGTAAGGGAAGAGAAAAGAGAGAGAGAGAGAGAGAGAGAGAGAGAGAGAGAGAGAGAGAGAGAGAGTCTTAGTATTTTTTTTTTTAAAGGAAAGATCTTAAGGAACTACTAAGGGTTAGGGTGTTTGGTTAGTGAGAAAGGAAGGGAAAGTAAAAGAAAAGGAAAGTTCTGGAGAACCTAAAAGAAGAGGATTGGTGGGAGAAATCTCTCTCACCCTTTATTTATATTGATCTGCCTTGTGAAGTTTTGTAGATAAACTTTAGTAACTTTTGCAATCGAGGTTTGATAGAAGGGAATATTTCGAGCAATCTTAGAGAGGTGTATTACAAATGGGTCATCCATGAACTACTAACATAACACAATTAAAAATGCAACACCTTCATGATATGTATTACTAGCACATGTATAAATAATTATGCAATTATAATCAAAATAAATCATATAACTACAATGATGTATGAACATGCATGGAACATGATAAAAAAAAAATTTAATTATGCAGTTACAAATAGTTTAAATAGGTTCCACTCATAGAATGATCGTCCCTTTGACAGTTATTAAAGCTGCTACATTGCTAATCTAACTTATATGCAGACATACTAATAGTTTATCAAACTTTGATGATTAACTAACTATAATTATATAATTATCTTAATTACCATGCTGAAAATCCTATAGAGTCTCCCCTGTAATTGTGTCCATCCTCCTTGCAAGGCAAACTCAATGACAGGGCCTTAAACTAACAACAACATCACAATACCCATCCGAGGCTTACAAAATCCTAATCTAATTCTAGTTGCTCAATTCTCTAGTTTGGATCCCTAACTCCTCTACTGTTTATTCAATTAGGTTCTTTGTTTTGAAAATTACAAGAATATTCATGGAGGTCCTTTATAATGTTCTTATATCATTACATTTTAGTTTAGTTCATTATTGCATGCTAAGAATATTTTATGAATTTATTCAGCTACCTTATTTGTAGGTAAAACTACTAATGTAAGACCTCGAACCTCCGAGTTATGAATAGTACCATTTTTGGTCCGTGACTAGTACTATTCAAGGACACCTTGAGGACCAAAAATAAAAGGAAAATTAATTAAGATAGACACGATAAAAATTTAAGTGAACAAAAAATATAAGGACTCATCGGGTATTATGAAAAAAAGGGATTAAAATCCAATGAGGGGCATTTTGGTCAATTCACTTCAAGAGTTGACTTTTGACCAAAATATCAATTAAATTAAACGAAATTAATAAATTGAATTATGGAATAATTTTTTTAGGAAAGGAATTCGAGTATAAAGTAACAAAGAAAATAAAAGAAACAAAAATCTAGAATTTTAATTCCATTTTGACCCAATTAAAATTTTAGGACCAATGGGCTTTGGACAATTCCTCTAGTGGTTGGAGCCCTACCATTACAATTAGTATCAGAGCGATATTTTGAAATGAGTTTTGACTATGAATTAGCATATTTCCTTTAATAAGTACAACTGCTCAAGCTGTCCTTGAATAGTACTAGTCACAAACCAAAAATGGTACTATTCATAACTCAGAGGTTCGGGGTGTTACGATTCTCCCCTCCTTAAATATAAAATTTCATCCTCGAAATTTACCTGGTTTCAGTCTCTGAATAGCTGTGGGTGTTGCCTCCTCATGTCCTCACGCTCCCATGTAGTGTCTTGGCCTGAATGATGGTTTCACAGCACTTTCATCAGAGGTATCTGCTTGTTCCTCAACCGCTTCACCTCATATGCCAAGATCTTTATGGGTTCTTTATCATATGTTAGGTCTGGATTTACCTCAATCTCCTCTACTAGTAAAATGTGAGAGGGGTTTGATCTGTACCTCCTCAACAAGGGGACATGAAAGACATTGTGAATCTTTTCTAACTCTAGAGGCAATGCCAATCTATATGCCAATGGACCCACTCTTTCCAGAACCTCATATGGCCCAATGAAGCGAGGACTCAATTTCCCCTTCCTACCAAACCTCATGATCCTCTTATATAGGGAAACTTTTAGGAACACCTTGTCACCCACACTGTACTAAATATCTCTTCTCTTTTAGATCAATATAGGACTTCTATCTATTCGATGCAACTTTGAGTCTGTCTCTAATGATCTTAACCTTTTCTTCTGTCTGCTACACTAATTTTGGGCTAATCAACTTCCTCTCACCCACTTCATCCCAACACAAGAGAGTTCTACACTTTGTAACACCCCTATATTCGGTAGTGCATTTTACTGTTCTGGTGACCAAAGTCTATCCGGACAACTAGAATGCTTGGAACTACACTTAAATGTTAGTGAGAAGACATAAAATAATGAAATATAATAGAGGAAAATACAAGAAAAACAAAGGAAAAATAAGAGCAATGAAATGTAACTAAGTTAAACGAGCAAAAAACCGTAGCAATGGGTGATCGCACTGGGAAGTTGCGGCGTGGACCGTTGACTAACCCTGGACCGCGGGAAACCTTGGGAAATATTTTTAAGACTTAAATAAACATCTATTAAAGTATAAATGACATTAGAAATATCAAAGAAAAATTAATTAATTAGTATAAAGAAAAAACGAGAAATTGAGAAACCGACAAAAAACGATGTTACCGAAAAATTGGGAATACAACTCGAATAGGGGCATTTTGGTCAATTGACACCTCGAGTTGCCTTTTGACCTAAATTTCCATTAAAAATAAATGATATTAAACTTTGATAATGTCATGAAAACTAAAATTGTGGTATATAATAAAAATAGTGGAAGTTGGTGGCATAATTGCAAAATTAAGAAACTTTGGATTATTTAAATAATTAAGCAAGGTTAGTGCTCCAATAACCATGCTTAAGTGGCCATGTATAAGCCTTCTTGGACAAAAAACAATCTCATCTTCAACCTCTCACCATCCAGCCGAAACTAATTCTCCATGGAACTCCATGGCCGCACCTTGAAGATCCTCCATGCATCCATGATCCAAGCTCCCAATGGTTAAGGTTTCTTCATTAAAAGTGATCACTACACCTTGGGTAGCATTTAGGGAACAAGATAGAAGAGATTTAGTGGAGTTTTGAGGAAGTCCACAAGAGGTAAGTAACCATTTCTTTATCCTTTCTTTGTTAAAGCTTGTGTGGGTGTTGTGGTGAGTTGATTTATGGAAGAAATGTTGAGGTTTGATGAGTTAGGGTGATGTTCCATTTTGGCAGCCATAGAAGTTCAACATGTTTAGCTTGTTTTTACATGTAAATGGTAATTTGAGGTGTTGATTTAAGTGCTTATATGCATAAGAGTGATTTACCATGTATAAAGTTTAAATTGTAAGTTTGAAAAGTTAAAATGGAAGCTTGATGTATAAGTGTTACTTGGGCAGCCTCATGGTGAAGATTGGTAGTGTTTAATTCATGAAAAGTTGCTGAATTATGGTACAAAAAGTGGCAGCATATGTATATGAAATAATAGTGATAATGTATGTAATATGGTAGTGGAAGTTATATGTAGTGGTTAGGAGCATTCATGTGTATGTATTGTTTAGAATTGGATATTGTGAATTGAAAGTGTAACTGGTGCATTGTCAATTGGTTATATTCTGCCTAAAGTGACTATAATGTAAAGTGATGAATGGTTGTGGTATGGTACAAATGCAGAATTGTTTGGAAAGTGAAGATATAGTTGGTTGAATGTGTGATTGGTTGATGCTTTAAAAAAGTGTTAAGGGTAGTATGTGTTTTAGGCTATAAATGGAATTGTGCATCTCCAATTGGTATGAGGCCAATTGGAGATGAAACTAGGCACAAACTGTGCCAACTTTCATGTTGGAAGCCTACCTAAATTCTGTCCAGAAAGTGACATGAAAATTGACCAAATCCGGATTGGTGACATTGTAAACCTGAAAATTGACCATTTGAACAGCAGTCAGTATTTTGGCCATAACCCACTCAAAACAAGTCCAAATGACCTGAAATTTATATGGTTGGAAAGCTTAGACATAGGGCTACATCTTTTGTAGAGATCACAAAACCCAGAAATGACCATAAGTAAGTCAAAATGCTTGCACAAATTTGGGTATAAAAACTATCAGAATCGGAAATGACCTAAAAATGACATAAGTTTGCCATTTTAGTGTAACCTATCCAGCATTGGTAAAATGACCATAACTTGGTCTAGTAAACTCCAAATGACCTAAAATTTGTGGCAGAAGTTCAATAAGACATAGACCTACATGTTTGTAATTCAGACCAGAACTCGAAAACTAAGGAAACTAGGTCATCCCGCTAGGTCAAAACAGCATACCAAAATCCGATAAATCACAATAAAATGCAATACACTTGAAAATGAAATTGGTAACATATACCAACACTAAAGGACTATAAAATGTGACATATTGATAACATTAAAATTTATTCCCCTAGAGTGCATCAAAGGTCAACATTATAGGTTGACTAATGAAAGCAATAGTATTAACTAAATTAATTATTGAACCTTATTGTTAGAAACAATTTAACTGAGTACTCAAATACTTTAAATTGTTTGTTTCAGTTAGCAAAGACTCAGAGAAGGAGAAAGAACCACTGAGTCAAGGCCAAGAGGCTATTTATCAGAGGTTTGTGCATAATAGTTATTTCTTTTGAATTTTCAATTGAAATAAATTATGACAATTTGTATGTTATTGTTTAAATTGTGGGAAATTGTTTGAATGAAAATTGATGGATGCTTATTGGTTGAAAAATATTGCAAATGGTTTGAAACCACAACTATCATGTATATTTGATTGAATTCCTTGCTAGCTTGTGTAGTGGGATGAATTGGCTTTGAATTCCCTCTCTGGCTAAAGTGTTGAGGTGTGTTCCAGTTGAGGACGAATAGGATGAGTACTCATATAATTGCTAGCTAGCTATGTTATTCCTCATTAGCCATTGGCTTTTGGGACGAATTGGACTTTGGAAACATGATTAAGCTGTGTGTGTGATTTATTGATATTCATTGAGACATTGTGAAATGGAGTTTAAATTCTTTATGACATTCTCTGTCTTTTGAATTGAACTATGATTTTAAGTATCCACAGTTTATATGATTTATGGTTTATGGTTTTAAATTGCATTTTCTTAATGTTGTGCAATACTGAGACATTGGCTCAGTGATAGCTTTTTCTTTGCTGTCGCAGGTAGATAAATAGATAGAGTTGCAGAGTAGGCTGCTTGTGCTACATTTTGGAATTCTTCTGGGTATATTGAGTATACCAGCTTTTTGTAATTTTTGTTGTAATATATGTGCACTGTATATATATATTGTACTTGGTCTTGAGCAGTTGTAAACTAAAGTTGTAATATATTTCTCTTATCTCAGCTTTTGAACTACTAAGTTATTTTGTAATTTATCTTTGGAAATACTGGAAATTGATGTTGAATTGAGTTTGACAAATGTTGAGAAATTGATTTGTGTTGAACCATATTGGAGTTTGGGATTGAACAAATATATTGGAAGTGCTTTTTACAGGTTTTTGAAGAATTGTTTTATTCAAAATACAGATGGCACTCTGCCAAAATTTTTACAGAAATTACTGATACTTCATATGTGTTATTTGGCTTCACTTCAGTAAAAAAAAAAAAAAAAATTTAAAACCTGTTAAAAGTGCTCACCACTGTAAAAAGAAATAAGAAAAGGTTTAAAATCCTTTGTAGTGTATTTAATGGGTTATCAGTAGACGAAGTTTGGTAATTCATTAGGTATACTACGGGATCATGTTATGCCTTACGGAGGGGTAAGGTGTGACATGTTTTAGTGGTATCAGAGCTAGTTTTTAAATTCTATTTTGACCTGTAATTTGAATATTCTTTCGTCATAGTACAACTGCTCAATATCATTGTTTGATACATATAGTACATTACATTATAAATGTGCACTAATGGGAGGAAATCTCTTTGTGTTATTGTTCAGGAGGTATAATATCCTCTAATTGACTATGGAAGAAGGGGACCATTCAGTTGATCAATCAATAGAGGTTGAGATACAAGGGGATGCCCCAGCCCTTCAAAATATGAGTGGATCAACTGCACCAGCCCCCTTAGTACCGTAGTTCCCTGCTCAATTTGCTCAGCTGATGGCTGCAATGTTCCAACAGATGGCTAGTAACATGCCTACTCAAGCCCCATTACAGACACCAGTGGTACAACCACAGCCTTCAGCTAGGCAGTATGACAAGCTGATTAAATACAGGGTTACTGAGTTCAAGGGGACAGTAGATCCACTAGAGGTAGAACAATGGTTGGAGAGAATAGAAAGGGTGTTCAAGAAACTACACTGTACAGAGGAGCTCAGATTTGAGTATTCAGTGTCACTACTATAGGGGGATGCATATGACTGGTGGAAAACCATTCCCCATAGTTTGGTGGAACCTCCAATGCTAACCTGGGATGACTTTCTTCGAGAGTTCAGACAAAATTATGTCCCAGATGCCTATGTGGACCAGAAGCTACAGGAGTTCTTAAGTCAGAAACAGGGAAGTAGATCAGTGGCAGAATATGAAAGGGAGTTTTCCTACTTGAGCCACTATGCAGGAAGTCTTCTTTCTACCAGCAGGGAAAGATGTAAGAGGTTTGAAATCAGTTTAAAGCCCAGTCTCAGACTATAAGTGGTCAGATTCAAACATAATAACTTCTCTAAGCTCATTTCTCAAGCACTTGAATTAGAAAGAATTGAGTCAGAAGTGGCCCTAGAGAAAAAGAAATTAGAGAAGACAGAAAAAGAGAAAGAGGGGAAGTCAGTAGATCAGAGTTCTAGTGGTCCTCCTGGAAAGAGAAAGAACTTTGGGGGACACAGCAAGGGTGGTAAAAAGTCTAGTAGGGGAAGATTTTTAGGACAGAAACCTCCTCTATCTGGTCAGCAGACTACCAAAAGTTCCTACCCTCCCCACCAATGTGAAATTTGTGGTAGAAATCATGGAGGGGTATGCTACAAGGCCACAGGAGCCTGTTATAACTGCGGAGGCACAGGACACTTTGCTAAAGATTGCACCAGTGCCCGTAAAGTTGGGCCACCTCCTACTACTGCAGAAGGGTCAGTTTAGAATCCTGCCACCAGAGGTTCACAATTACCTAGTAGAGGTAGAGGCAGGGGTAGAGGTAGTCCATCAGGCAGCCAAGGCACAGTGAATTAGTTAGAGCAAGGCAGTGCTTTAGTCAGAGTTTACGCAATGAGACAGAGAGAAGAGGCTGAGACATCTGATATTGTGGCTAGTACCTTCTCAACTTTTAGTCAAGATGTGTTTGTATTATTTGATCCGAGTTCTACCCACTCCTATGTGAGTGCTAGCATCATTGATTGCATTGTTGTTCCATGTACAAAAATGAACTTTGAGGTGCTAGTAACAAGTCCGTTAGGACAAAAGGTCAGGGTCAATAGAATGTATAGGGTTGTCCTTTGGTGATCCAAGGACATACTTTTCTGTCTGATCTCATTGAAATGCCCTTCAGAGATTATGATATCATCTTGGGTATGGATTGGTTAGCCAGGCATCATATCATGATTGACTGTAGACTGAAAACAGTCACTTTTGGTCTCCCTCAGTACAGTGATGTGGTAATACATGGGGAGAGGCAGCTATTGCCATCAAACATTATTTCGACTGCACTAGCCAGAAAAATGATCAGAAAGGGGTGTGAAGCATACTTGGCACATGTGGTAGACACCCAAGTGGGGAGTCTAGCATTGGGGGACATCCCTACAATATATGACTTTCCAGACGTGTTTTCTGATGAATTGCTAGGGTTACCTCCGGAAAGAGAAGTGCAGTTTGAGATTAATGTTATGCCTGGTGTGGATCCAATCTCCATAACACCATATAGAATAGCACTAGTAGAATTGAAGGAGTTGAAGGTACAGTTGCAAGAACTACTTGAAAAGGGCTTCATCCACCCTAGTGTGTCACCTTGGGGAGTGCCAGTATTGTTTGTTAAGAAGAAAGATGGCACTCTCCACTTATGTATTAACTACCGGCAGTTGAATAAGGTGACAATAAAGAACAGATATCCATTGCCTCGCATTGATGATCTGTTTGATCAATTGAAGGGTGCAGCTGTGTTCTCCAAAATTGATTTGCGATCTGGTTATTATCAGTTGAAAGTGCAAGAGCAGAGTATTCCAAAAATTGCTTTTAGAACTTGATATGGCCACTATGAGTTTCTGGTAATGCCATTCGGGTTAACTAATGCTCCAGCTGCTTTTATGGATTTGATGAACACTATTTTCAGACCATACCTCGACCAATTTGTGGTGGTGTTTATTGATGATATTTTGATATATTCGAGGAATGCAAAGGAGCATGACAAACATCTGCGAATTGTACTACAGACCTTAAGGGAGAAACAACTATATGACAAATTGTCGAAATGTGAATTTTGGCTGAAAGAAATCTCTTTCTTGGGACATGTTGTTTCAGCCGAAGGGATTAAGGTAGATTCTAGCAAGGTAGAAGCTATCCTTAATTGGAAGCTACCCAGGAATATCACAGAAATTCGCAGTTTTCTGGGTTTAGCTGGATATTACCACTGATTTGTGAAAGAGTTTTCTATGTTAGCTTCTCCACTGACCAAGCTGCTTCGGAAAGATGTAAAATTTCAGTGGATGGATAAATGCCAGTAAAGTTTTGATGAGTTGAAGAGGTGTTTGACTGAAGCTCCAGTCCTTACTTTACCTACCCCGGGTAAAGAATACACAGTTTATAGTGATGCTTCTCACAATGGGTTAGGCTGTGTACTGATGCAAGATAGGAATGTCATTGGTTATGCATTACGCCAGCTGAAACTGCATGAGAGGAACTACCCAACACATGATTTAGAGCTTGCAGCTATTGTTTTTGCTCTGAAGATCTGGAGACACTACTTGTATGGGGAGAAATGCTACATTTACACAGATCATAAGAGCTTGAAGTATTTGGGCACTCAGAAAGAATTGAATTTGAGACAGAGGAGATGGTTAGAACTGATCAAAGACTATGATTGCTTAATAGACTATCAGCCAAGGAAAGCAAATATGGTGGCTGATGCCTTAAGTCGCAAGACTATGGCAAGTCTCAGAGTTTCTCTTTTGTCCATGGTACATGAGTTGAAAGCACAGTATGCCAGTTTAGAGATTGATGATGAGGGACAGACAGTAGTTGCATGGCATGTACAGCCAGTGTTGATTGATCAAATCAGAATGGCTGCTCATAATGATGAAAAATATCAGAAGCTACTGAAAGAAGTCCAACAGGGCAAGAAATCTGAATTTTCTGTGAGAGATAATGGTTTATTGCTACATCAGGGCAGAATGTGCATTCCTAATGATGTGGAATTGAGACGGATCATTATGAAGGAAGCACATGAATCTCCTTTTGCTATGCACCTTGGTGGAACTAAAATGTATAGAGGGCTAAAAGAGCATTACTAGTGGATGGGTATGAAAAGGGTTATAGCTGATTTTGTCTCCAAATGCCTAACTTGTCAGCAAGTGAAGGCAGAACATCTAGTACTACCAGGTTTGTTACATCCATTGCCAGTACCAGAGTTGAAATGGGAACGGATAACTATGTATTTTGTGATGGGACTTTCGAAGACACAGAATAGTCATGATGCAGTATGGGTTATAGTTGACAGACTGACCAAGTCTGCCCACTTTTTGCCAGTCTGGATGGACTATAGCCTGGAAAGATTGGCCAGATTGTACATAGATGAGATTGTAAGATTGCATGGAGTACCAGTATCGATTGTATCTGACAGAGATCCTAGGTTCACTTCTAGATTCTGGGGTAGTTTTCAGAGAGCCCTAGGAACAAGATTGAACTTCAGCACAACATTCCACCCACAGACAACTGGCCAGTCTGAGAGAGTAATTCAAATCTTGGAGGATATGCTACGAGCTTGTGTGATTGAGTTTGAAGGTAGTTGGGATACACACTTGCCTTTGATTGAGTTTACTTATAACAATAGCTACCAATCAAGCATTGGGATGCCTCCATATGAAGCTTTGTATGGCAAAAAGTGCAGAACTCCCCTATATTGGGATAAAGTAGGTGAAAGAAAGATGATTGGTCTAGAAATTGTTCAGCAGACAGAGGAAAAGATCATATTGATCAGAGATCGACTCAAGGCTGCATCAGACCGTCAGAAGTCCTATATTGATTTGAAGAGAAGAGATATTGAATATGCAGTGGGTGATAAGGTATTCCTCAAAGTTTCTCCTTGGAAGAGGATTATGAGATTTGGCAAAAAAGGGAAACTGAGTCCTCACTTTATCGGACCATATGAGATTCTGGAAATAGTGGGTCCTTCAATTTCAGAGTCTAATTTGGATGAATTAGTGACTAATCCATCTTTTTGTAAAGACATATTTTCTTCGGACTCCTGGTTGGAGTTTGAAGAATTAGAAGAATTAGTATTCAAATTTTGAATAACTAGTTCTTCTTTTTGTAGTGGTTCATCATTGTTAGTGGATTCAGGAATTTTGAATTCACTTTCTATTTGTAATTCTGGGAGTGTTTTTGGAAGAGGTTCTTTTTGTAATTATAAGGTTTCTTGGGGATCCTGATGTTTTGGGGTGTTGTTTTTATGAGGAGTTTCAAACTCTCTATTTGGAGTAGAAGTTGAAGCTTCTAGTCTAGCTTTCAAATCTTTTAGGGCTTATATGAACTCAGCTTGGTTATCAAATGGCTCCTGCTGATTTGATTTTGGAGGTTCTAACACTGGGGTTGTTGATTTTGTAAATTTTTTGGAAGTTTTGGATTTTTTGGAATTTTTGGAAAATGGATATGAAATGTTATGATAATCGGCATACATTTTAAACCATTCAAAGAAAAGAATATGGACTTTATGTTCGTATAAGAAATCATAATATTCTTTTTGAATTTCTTTCCTTTGATCATTAAAATTTTTGAAAAACCATATTTGCTTTTTATGATTTTTAGCAGAGTAAAAATCATCATGCAAATATTATTTGTCTACTTTAAATTCTTTTTTAAGCACATTAAGTTCATAGTTTACATTTTCTGTAATGGCTAAAAAAGTAGGTGAAGTAGGTTCTAACTCTGTTTGGGTTTCAACCTGAACAGGCTCATTTTGTAAATTTGTATAAACTTGATGTGGAACATTTGTAGAGTAATCTATGTTTTGTAAAGCAAATCCAGGTATTTCTGAGGTAGAAAACCTAGAAGAGCTAGGCAAATCTGAGGTAGAAACCTAGGCTAAATATTTTGTATTTCAATTGGTTTTGTAACAGGCAAACCTATGACAGAGGGTATACGAGATACTCTTCACATGTCTACCGTACTAGATGTTGAAGAATCATATGGGAACCTAAGGCTTCTATTAAAGCTAAGGCTGACTCTTCCATCTTCATACTGGGTTATTTGCCTTGATTGAGCGTTTGGTTCAACTATTTATGAAGATTCAGGTTCCACTGCACCTTTTAAGATCCATTCTTCTGGCAAGTTTATGTCTTTCCATTGGATAGATCTAGGAATTACAGCGTTGGATTTTGTAAGATTAGTTTGTAAAAACAATGTTTCTCCTCTTTTACTCTGAAACTTATGTTTTGTAGTAAAAGCAGAAACCATAGCTTTGTAATAAAATTTGTAAATCAGTGCAAGAGGAGTAGATCCATCAAGCATTTTGTAATTGTGGGTTTTGATTTGTAAAACAAGAGATTTTGTAATGTTATTTTTGTTTAACGAAACAATAAAGTTTGGATAGCAATCGACAGAGATTGGTCCGCTACACAAACTAGACTCTACTAAACTGAGTAATGAGTCCTGGAAGTTTATGAACCTAGTATCTCTAGGAGTTGCTAGGATTGAGGTGTTCAATCCTTCTTTTGTAAGAGGTTTAATTCCAACTTGAACTAAACCTATGTGGATATAGTTGTATTGTTTTTCATGGTGTTTTTGTAAAGATTTTTGAGACGGAAGAGAAACAGCCTCAAAAGGTTTTGAAATCTGAGGATCTCGCTCTTTCAGTTTTGATTGTTAAATCGGTTTTCAAAAAATTAAGTTTTGTAGTCTGATAGATTTGATCTTCTTGTACTTTTGGAATTTCCCAATTATCTACACATTTTCAAAATCTTTGATTATAATTTCTTCACTATTAACTATCTTTCTCGACTTAGAGGATAAGGTAGAAGAGTTTGAAGAAGAAATAGTCCTACAGAAAATAGGATTCATACTTAAAGAAATTTTCTAGTTTGATTTTTTGAGTTAAGTGAGGTAATCGCCAAAGGAATCATTGCCCTAAACACACGCCTTCACCTGGCTTTCAAAGATGGGACTTACAACCCAGGCCTATTTACACCTCTAAAAAAGCTGTCTTATCACCTTAAGATCATTTTACCAACCTCAAAAATGTTTAAATGTGAATCCAAATCTTAAATAGAACCTTTCCCCTCAGGCTCTGATACCAAGGACGCACCGGGATTAAAAGGGGGATGAGCTAACACTAAATCTTGAAAATATATAAATAATTAAAGAAATAAACAAAATATGCAAGAAAGATGGAAAATCTTTAGAAATGAAAATTAAATATGAAATTTATATATGAATATATATATATATATATATATATATATATATATATATATATATATATATATATATATATATATACAGATTAGGCAGTTAAACCAGCCATATGCATGCAAGAAAGATTTGTAATTTTCAAAGAAATTTTTGAAGTCTCCAAAACCTCTGTACAAACTTTCAAAGTTTATAAAATTTTGAAGTAAGTACTTCACAAATTTCTTTCAAAATTACAAATCTTTCTTGCATGCATATGGCTGGTTTAACCGCCCAATATGCATATATATATGTATATATATTCATAATGGATTGGCTCTGCCACCTATTGAGTATATATATATATATATATATATATATATATATATATATATATATATATATATATATATATATATATATATATATATATATATATGTATATTCATATATAAATTTCAGATTTAATTTTCATTTCTGAAATTCAAAATTACAAATCTTTCTTGCATGCATATGGCTGGTTTAACCGCCTAATCTGCATATATATATATATGTATATATATTCAGAACGGATTGGTTCTGCCGCCTATTGAGTATATATATATGTATATTCATATATAAATTTCATATTTAATTTTCATTTCTAAAGATTTCCCATATTTCTTGCATATTTTGTTTATTTCTTTAATTAGTTATATATTCTCAAGATTTATAGAGTAGTTTCTTTGCTGTTAGCTCATCCCTCTTTCGATCCTGGTGCATCCTTGGTATCAGAGCCTGGGGGGGGGGGGGCGAAGGTTCTATTTAAGATTTAGATTCACATTTAAACATTTTTGAGGTTGGTAAAATGATCTTAAGGTGACAAGACAGCTTCTATAGAGGTGTAAATAGGCCTGGGTTACAAGTCCCGTCTTTGAAAGCCGAGTGAAGGCGTGTGTTTAGGGCAGTGATTCCTTTGGTGATTACCTCACTTAACTTAAAAAGATCAAACTAGAAAAATTCTTTAAGTATGAATCTTATTTTCTGTAGGATTGTTTCTTCTTTAAACTCTTCTACCTCATCCTCTGAGTCGAGAAAGATAGTTAATAGTGAAGAAATTATAATCGAAGATTTTGAAAAATGTATAGATAATTGGGAAATTCCAAAAGTACAAAAAGATCAAATCTATCAGACTATAAAACTTAATTTTTTCAAAATGATTTCATAATCAAAACTGAAGAGCGAGATCTTCAGATTTCAAAACCTTTTGAGACTGTTTCTCTTCTGTCTCAAAAATCTTTACAAAAACACCATGAAAAATAATACAAATATATCCACATACGTTTAGTTGAAGTTGGAATTAAACCTCTTACAAAAGAAGGATTGAACACCTCAATCCTAGCAGTTCTTAGAGATACTAGGTTCATAAACTTTCAGGACTCATTACTCAGTTCAGTAGAGTGTAGTTTGTGTAGCAGACCAATCTCTTTCGATTGCTATCCAAATTTTATTGTTTCGTTAAATGACAGTAACATTATAAAATCTCTTATTTTACATATCAAAACCCACAATTACAAAATGTTTGATGGATCTATTCCTCTTGCACTGATTTACATAATTCATTACAAAGCTATGGTTTCTGCTTTTGATACAAAACATAAGTTTCAGAGTAAAAGAGGAGAAACATTGCTTTTACAAACTGATCTTACAAAATCCAACACCATAATTCCTAGATCTATCCAATGGAAAGACATAAACTTGGCAGAAGAATGGACCTTAGAAGGTGCAGTGGAACCTGAATCTTCAAAAATTATTGAACCAAACGTTCAATTAAGGCAAATAACCCAGTATAAAGATGGAAGAGTCAGCCTTAGCTTTAACAGAAGCCTTAGGTTCCCAGATGATTCTTCAACATCTAGTACAGTAGACATGCGAAGAGTATCTCGTATACCCTCTGTCATAGGTTTACCTATTACAAAACCAATTGAAATACAAAATATTCAGCCTAGGTATTCTACCTCAGATTTACCTAGCTCTTCTAGGTTTTCTACCTCAGAAATACCTAGAATTGCATTACAAAACATAGATTACTCTACAAATGTTCCAAATCTAGTTTATAAAAATTTACAAAATGAGTATGTTCAGGTTGAAATTAAACCTTTTGCAAAAGAAGGATTGAACACCTCAATCCTAGCTTCCATATGTCCATGTTAAGGAGGTACAGATCTAACCTATCTCATGTTCTATCAGTTGAAGAGATTGAGGTAAATTCAAGCCTCTCATATGAGGAAGAACCCGTAGAGATTCTGGCACATGAGGTGAAGTAACTAAGAAACAAACAGATACCCCTAGTTAAAGTGCTGTGGAACCATCATTCAGGCCAGGAAGCTACTTGGGAAAGTGAAGAGGACATGAGGAGACAGCACCCACAACTGTTCAGAGACTGATGCCAGGTAAAATTTCAAGACAAAATTTATTTTAAGGGGGGAAGAATTGTAACACCCCTATATTCGGTAGTGCGTTCTACTGTTCTGGTGACCAGTGTCTGTCCGGACAACTAGAATGCTTGGAACTACACTTAAATGTTAGTGAGGAGATATAAAATAATGAAATACAATGAAGGAAAATACAAGAAAAACAAAGGAAAAATAAGAGCAATGAAATGTAACTAAGTTAAACTAGCCAAAAACCGTAGTGATGGGTGACCACACTAGGAAGTTGCAGCATGGACTGTTGACTAGCCCTGGACCGCGGGAAACCCTGAGAAATATTTTTAAGACTTAAATAAATATCTATTGAAGTATAAATGACATTAGAAATATCAAAGAAAATTTAATTAATTAGTACAAAGAAAAAACGAGAAATCGAGAAACTGACAAAAATCGGTGTTACTGAAAAATCAGGAATACAACCCGAATAGGGGCATTTTGGTCAATTGACACCCCGAGTTACCTTTTGAACTAAATGTCCATTAAAAATAAATGATATTAAACTTTGAAAATGTCATGAAAACTAAAATTGTGGTATATAATAAAAATAGTGGAAGTTGGTGGCATAATTGCAAAATTAAGAAACTTTGGATTATTTAAATAATTAAGCAAGGTTAGTGCTCCACTAACCATGCTTAAGTGGCCATGTATAAGCCTTCTTGGAGAGAAAACAACCTCATCTTCAACCTCTCACTATTCAGCCGAAACTAATTCTCCATGGAACTCCATGGCCGCACCTTGAAGATCCTCCATGCATCCATGATCCAAGCTCCCAATGGTTAAGGTTTCTTCATTAAAAGTGATCACCACACCTTGGGCAGCATTTAGGGAACAAGAAAGAAGAGATTTAGTGGAGTTTTGAGGAAGTCCACAAGAGGTAAGTAACCATTTCTTCATCCTTTCTTTGTTAAAGCTTGTGTGGGTGTTGTGGTGAGTTGATTTATGGAAGAAATGTTGAGGTTTGATGAGTTAGGGTGATGTTCCATTTTGGCAGCCATGGAAGTTCAACATGTTTAGCTTGTTTTTACATGTAAATGGTAATTTGAGGTATTGATTTAAGTGCTTATATGTATAAGAGTGATTTAACATGTATAAAGTTTGAATTGTAAGTTTGAAAAGTTAAAATGGAAGCTTGATGTATATGTGTTACTTGGGTAGCCTCATGGTGAAGATTGATAGTGTTTAACTTCATGAAAAGTTGTTGAATTATGGTACAAAAAGTGGTAGCATATATATATGAAATAGTAGTGGTAATGTATATAATTTTGTAGTGGAAGTTATATGTAGTGGTTAGGAGCATTCATGTGTATGTATTGTTTAGAATTGGATATTGTGAATTGAAAGTGTAATTGGTGCATTGTCAATTGGTTATATTCTGCCTAAAGTGACTATAATGTAAAGTGATGAATGGTTGTGGTATGGTACAAATGCAGAATTATTTGGGAAGTGAAGATATAGTTGGTTGATTGTGTGATTGGTTGATGCTTTAAAAATGTGTTAAGGGCAGTATGTGTTTTAGGCTATAAATGGAATTGTGTGACTCCAATTGGTATGAGGCCAATTAGAGATGAAACTAGGCACAAAATGTGCCAACTTTCATGTTGGAAGCCTACCTAAATTCTATCCAGAAAGTGACATGAAAATTGACCAAATCTGGATTGGTGACATTGTAAACCTGAAAATTGACCATTTGAACAGCAGTCAGTATTTTGGCCATAACTCACTCAAAACAGGTCCAATTGACCTGAAATTTATATGGTTGGAAAGTTTAGACATAGGGCTACATCTTTTGTAGAGATCACAAAATCAGAAATGACCATAAGCAAGTCAAAATGTTTGCACAAGTTCGGGTATAAAAACTGCCAGAATCAAAAATGACCTAAAAATGACCTAAGTTTGCCATTTTAGTGCAACCTATCCAGCATTGGTAAAATGACCATAACTTTGTCTAGTATGTAACACCCCTATGTTTCGTAGTGCGTTCTACTATTTCGGTGATCAGTGTCTATCCGGACAGCAAGAATGCCTGGAACTACACTTAAATGTTAGTGAGGAGACATAAAATAATGAAATACAATAGAGGAAAATACAAGAAAAATAAAGAAAAAATAAAAGAGAGAAAATGTAACTAAGTTAAATGAGCCAAAACCGTAGCGATGGGTGACCGCACCGGGAAGTTGCGGCTTGGACCGTTGACTAGCCCTAGACTGCGGGGAACTCTAGGAAATATTTTTAAGACTTAAATAAACATCTATTGAAGTATAAATGACATTAGAAATGTCAAAAAAAAAATTAATTAGTACAAAGAAAAATGAAAAATCGAGAAATCGACAAAAATCGGTGTTACCGAAAAATCGAGAGTACAACCCGAATAGGGGCATTTTGGTCATTTGACACCTAGAGTTGGCTTTTGACCTAAATGTCAATGAAAAATAAATAGTATTACATTTGGAAAATCTAATGAAAAATGGAATTAAAGATAAAATGTAATTTAAGAGAAATTAATGTCAAAATTGCAATTATTGAAACCTTAGAATATAATATAATTAAACTATGTTTAGTGGAGCACTAAGTGGACACATAAATACTTAAAATGAGGAAAGATTTCCCCACTCACTTCATCATCCTCATCAAGCTCTCTCATGGCCGAAAATGGTTTCTCTCAAACTCTCCCATGGCCGTTTCATACAAAGTCCTCAGCTACCATGATTAAAGCCATGATTCCTATAAGTGTCTTCATTAAAAGTGGTCTACACACCTTGGGCAGCCTTTAGGGAACAAGAAAGAAGAGATTTAGTGGAGATTTGAGGAAGTCCACAAGAGATAAGTAAACATTTCTTCATCCTTTCTTTGTTAAAGCTTGTGTGGGTGTTGTGGTGAGTTGATTTGTGGAAGAAATGTTGAGGTTTGATGAGTTATTGAAGTGTACCATTTTGGGCAGCCATGGAAGTAAAAGGTAAGTGGCTTGTTCTTATATGAATTTGATGGATAATGAAGTTAACTAGAGTGCTTAAATGTATAAGAGTTTAATTTTTATGTATATGTGTGAATTGTGAATTTAAAGTGAGATCACATGTTGAAATTGGGAAGCTTGATATATGTGAACAATTTGGGCAGCCTTATGATGAAGTTGGAAGGGTTTAAATTCATGAAAGGTTTGTTGAATTATGGTACTAAAAGTGGCAGCATATGTATATGATTTCATAGAGAATGAATATGTAATTTGATGATGGAAGTTATGTGTAATGGTTAGGAGTATTATGTGTATATGTTGTTATAAATGGACTTTGTAATTTAAGAATTGTATTTGGTGTATTTAAAGTCATTGTATTCTGCCAAAGTGACTATAAAATGAAGTGATAAATGGTTGTGGTATGATACAAATGCAGAATTTGGTTTGGGAATGAAGTATGGTTAGTTGAATGTGTGAATGGTTAAGGCTTCAAAAATGTGTTAAGGGTAGTATGTGTTTTAGGCTATAAATGGAATCGTGTGACTCCAATTGGTATGAGGCTAATTGGAGGTGAAACTAGGCATAAAATGTGCCAACTTTCATGAAGAAAGCCTACCTAAATTCAGTCCAGAAAGTGACATGAGAATTGACCAAATCCGAATTAGTGACTTTGCAAACCTGAAAATTGACCATTTAGATAGCAGTCAGTATTTTGGCCATAACTCACTCAAAACAGGTCTAAATTACCTGAAATTTATACCATGGAAAGCTTAGATATATAGCTACAACTCTTATGAAGACAACAAAACCCAGAAATGATCATAAGCAAGTCAAAATGCTTGCACAAGTTCGGGTATAAAAACTACCAGAACCGGAAATGACCTAAGTTTGCCATTTTAGTGCAATCTGTCCAGCAATAGTAAAATGACCATAACTTGGTCTAGTAAACTCCAAATGACCTAAAATTTGTGGCAAAAGTTCACTAAGACATAGACCGACAAGCTTGTAATTCGGAATAGAACTCAAAAACTGATTGAACTAGGTCATCCGGCTAGGTCAAAACAGCATACCAAAATCCGATAAATTGCAATAAAATGCAATACACTTTAAAATGAAATTGGTAACATATACCAACACTTGAGGACTATAAAATGTGACATATTGGTAACATTAAAATTAATTCACCTATTATGCATTAAAGGTCAACATTATAGGTTGACTAATGAAAGGAGTAGTATCAATAAAATTTAATTATTGAACCTTATGATTAGAAACAATTTAACTGTGTACTGAAATACTTTAAATTATGTGTTTCAGTTGAAAAGGATATTGAAGAGCATAAGGAACATTGAGTCAAGGCCAAGAGGCAACTCATCCAAGGTCTATGCACAATACTTTTTATATTCACTACTTTTACCAGAAAATTTATTTGGAGAATTGAGTTATGAATAATTTTTTATTGTTTTAACTTTGAGAATTTTATTTGGAAATTATTGTGTTGCCTACTTTGTAAATGGAAATTTTGAGATAAAATATGATTTGTGGCTTGTATAAAATATTTAAATATGGTGATTTGGAATTATTTTGATTCATACTTGGCATGACAATATTACTATGTTCCTCCTCCATTTATGGGGTGAGTAAGACTATTTTCCTCCCTCTTTGACTTGCCAGTCTGAGGTGAGTATGGATGAGTACTCATTAGCTAGCTAGCCACCTCCGTCATTGATTTCGATTAGTGGGGTGAGTATGCCTTGTCGTGGTGTACAACACAGCATGTTCGGAAAAGTTTGTGTTATGACCTAAGTTGTGTTATTGATTGGCAACACTGTGTTATTCAATTATTTGATCAAATTTGTGTTATCTGAGCTTTGAAAAATTGTGAATTGTTTGAATTGTAAATTTTCAATAAAAGTTTTATATACCGCATTTTAAATTATTATTGTGCACCACTGAGTAAATTTTACTCAGCGATAGCTTTTTCATTACTGTTGTAGGTAGACAGACGGACAAAGTAGCAGAGTAGGTTGCTTGTGCTACATTTTGAGATTTCACCGGGTATATTGAGTATACCAAATTTTTGTAATTTTTGTTGTAATGTATGTGCACTGTATGTATATATTGTACTAGTCTTGAACGGTTATAAACTAAAATTGTAAATCATTTTGGCTTGTAAAAATATTGTGGCATATTTCTCTTATCTCAGCTTTTGGAAACAATGGAAAATTGATGTTGAATTGAGTTGAAAAATGTTGAAAATTTTATTATGTTGAACTATTATTGGAGTTTGGGATTGAAGAAATATATTGGAAGTGGTTTTTACAGGTTTTGAAGAACTTTTTTATTCAAAATACAGATAGCACTCTACCAAAATTTTTACAGAAATTATTGATACTTCAGATTTGTAATTGGTTCACTTCAGATAAAAAAAAAATTTACACCTGTCAAAAGTGCTCACCACTGTAAAAAGAATTAAGAAAAGGTTTAAAATCCCTTGTAGTGTATTTAACGAGTTATCAGTAGGTGAAGTTTGATAATTCATTAGGTATACTATGGGATCATGTTATGCCTTACAGAGGGGTAAGGTGTGACATAGTAAACTCCAAATGACCTAAAATTTGTGGCGGAAGTTCAATAAGACATAGACCTACAAGTTTGTAATTCGGATCAGAACCCGAAAACCAAGGGAACTAGGTCATCCGGCTAGGTCAAAATAGCATACCGAAATCCGATAAATTACAATAAAATGCAATACACTTGAAAATGAAATTGGTAACATATACCAACACTAAAGGACTATAAAATGTGACATATTAGTAATATTAAAATTTATTCTCCTAGAGTGCATCAAAGGTCAACATTATAGGTTGACTAATGAAAGCAATAGTATTAAATAAATGAATTATTGAACCTTATTGTTAGAAACAATTTAACTGAGTACTGAAACACTTTAAATTGTGTGTTTCAGTTAGCAAAGACTCAGAGAAGGAGAAAGAACCACTTAGTCAAGGCCAAGAGGCTATTCATCAGGGGTTTGTGCACAACAGTTATTTCTTTTGAATTTTCAATTGAAATAAATTATGACAATTTGTATGTTATTGTTTAAATTGTGGGAAATTATTTGAATGAAATTTGATGGATACTTATTACTTGAAAAATATTGCAAATGGTTTGAAACCATAGCTATCATGTATATTTGATTGAATTCCTCGCTAGCTTGTCTAGTGGGACGAATTGGCTTTGAATTCCCTCTCTGGCTGAAGTGGTAAGGTGTGTGCCAGTTGAGGACGAATAGGATGAGTACTCATATAATTGCTAGCTAGCTATGTTATTCCTCATTAGCCACTGGCTTTTGGGACAAATTGGACTTTGAAAACATGATTAAGCTGTGTGTGTGATTTATTGATATTCATTGAGACATTGTGAAATGGAGTTTAAATTCTTTATGACATTCTCTGTCTTTTGAATTTAACTATGATTTTAATTATCCACAGTTTATATGATTTATGGTTTATGGTTTAAAATTTCATTTTCTTAATATTGTGAACCACTGAGACATTGGCTCAGTGATAGCTTTTTCATTGCTGTCGCAGGTAGACAGATAGACAGAGCAGCAGAGTAGGCTACTTGTGTTACATTTTGGGATTCTGCCGGGTATATTGAGTATACCAACTTTTTGTAATTTTTGTTGTAATGTATGTGCACTGTATGTATATATTGTACTTGGTCTTGAGCAGTTGTAAACTAAAGTTGTAATATATTTCTCTTATCTCAGCTTTTGAACTACTCAGTCATTTTGTAGTTTATCTTTGGAAATACTGGAAATTGATGTTGAATTGAGTTTGAAAAATGTTGAGAAATGGATTTGTGTTGAACCATATTGGAGTTTGGGATTGAACAAATATATTGGAAGTGCTTTTTATAGGTTTTTGAGGAACTGTTTTATTCAAAATACAGATGGGACTCTGCCAAAATTTTTATAGAAATTACTGATACTTCATATGTGTTATTTGGCTTCACTTCAGTATAAAAAAAAATTTAACACTTGTCAAAAGTGCTCACCATTGTAAAAAGAAATAAGAAAAGGTTTAAAATCCCTTGTAGTGTATTTAATGGGTTATCAGTAGATGAAGTTTGATAATTCATTAGGTATACTACGGGATCATGTTATGCCTTACAGAGGGGTAAGGTGTAACACACTTTCTGCCATAAAGTGCTTCATATGGAGGCATTCCAATACTTGACTGATAACTATTGTTGTAGGCAAATTCAATTAAAGGCAAGTGTGTGTCCTAGCTCCCTTCAAACTCAATCACACAAGCCCGAAGCATATCCTCCAAAATCTGAATGATCCTTTTAGACTGGCCGTCTGTCTGTGGATGGAATGCTGTACTGAAGTTTAATCTAGTTCCTAGGGCTTTTTGGAGACTACTCCAGAATCTAGAAGTGAACCTAGGATCTCTGTCAGACACAATAGACATTGGCACTCCATGGAACCTCACCACATCATCAATGTACAGTTTGGCCAATCTTTTCAAGCTATAGTCCATCCTTACTGGTAGAAAGTGTGCAAACTTGGTCAATCTATCAACAATAACTCAAACTGCATCGTGATTCTTTTGGGTACAAGGAAGTCCTGTCACAAAATCCATAGTGATTCTCTCCCATTTCCACTAGGGTATTGGCAATGGCTGTAGCAACCCTACAGGCACTTGGTGTTCTGCCTTTACTTACTGACAAGTAAGGCATTTGGCAACATATTCTGCAATGTCCTTATTCATTCCCCTCCACCAATAGTGCCCTTTCATAGTTTTGTACATTTTGGTTCCACCAGGGTGCATAGCAAAAGGTGAATCATGTGCTTCCTTTAAAATGATCTGCCTTAGTTCAACATTATCAGGAATGCACATTCTGCCTTGATATAACAACAAGCCCTCATCATTTACCAACAACTCTGGTTTCTTGCCATCCCGAGCCTCTTCCATCGACTTCACACACTTATCATCATTTTGTGCAGCTGCCTTAATTTGTTCTGTCAACATTGGCTTCACTTGCTAAGTAGCTACCATCTGCTCATCTTCATCAATCTCCAAGTTAGCATGCAATGCCCTTAACTCATGCACCATGGACAATGAAGAAACCCTTAAACCAGCCATAGTCTTGTGACTTAAAGCATCAGCTACAACATTAGCTTTTCTAGGCTGATAGTCTATCAAGCAATCATAATCTTTTATCAGCTCTAACCATCTCCTCTGCCTCAAATTTAACTCCTTCTGTGTGCCCAAGTATTTCAAACTTTTATGATCTGTGTATATATAACATCTCTCCCCATACAAGTAATGTCTCCAGATCTTCAAGGCAAAGACAATGGCTACTAGCTCCAAGTCATGTGTAGGATAATTCTTCTCATGTGGTTTAATCTGGCGTGAAGCATAGGCAATGACGTTCCTATCTTACATCAATACACAGCCCAACTCATTATGAGAAGCATCACTATATATGGTGTACTCTTTACCCAAAGTAGGCAAGGTGAAGACTGGAGCTTCAGTTGAACGCCTCTTCAATTCATTAAAACTTTCTTGGCACTGATCGGTCCACTAAAATTTCACATCTTTCCTAAGTAGCTTAGTCAGTGGAGATGCTAGCATGGAGAATCCCTTCACAAACCTTCTATAATACCCAGCTAAGCCAAGGAAACTCCAAACTTTCGTGACATTTTTTGGTGGCTTCCAATTAAGAATGGCTTTTACTTTGCTAGGATCCACCTGAATACCCTCCGCAGATACAATATGCCCCAAAAAAGTAATCTCCTTTAGCCAAAACTCACATTTTGATATTTTGGCATACAACTGTTTCTCCCTCAAATTCTGCAATACTATCCTCAAGTGCTTGTCATGTTCCTCTGCATTCTTTGAGTACACCAAAATATCATCAATGAACACCACTACAAATTGATTCAAATATGGCCTAAAGATAGTGTTCATCAGGCCCATAAAAGTAGTTGGAGCATTAGTCAACTCGAATGACATCACCAATAACTCATAATGGCCATACCGAGTCCTAAAGGCAGTTTTAAGAATACTCTGCTCCTGCACCATCAACTGATAGTAGCCCGATTTCAAGTCAATCTTGGAGAATACAGTTGTATCCTTCAACTAATCAAATAGGTTATCAATCTATGGCAGAGGATATCTATTCTTTATGGTCACCTTATTCAACTGTCTGTAGTCTATGCATAAACTGAGAGTACCATCCTTATTCTTCACAAATAATACTGGTGCTCCTCAAGGTGACACGCTAGAGCAGATGAAACCCTTATCTAGCAACTCCTGCAATTGCACTTTCAACTCTTTCAACTCAGCAGGTGCCATCCTATAAGGAATGATGGAGATTGGCTCCACACCAACCATAGTCTCAATTTCAAACTGTACCTCTCTTTCTGGAGGCAATCCTGGCAACTCTTTCGGAAAGACATCCGAAAAATCACATACAGTAGAAATATCCCTTAATTCTGGACTCCCCACTTAGGTGTCTATCACATGGACCAAATATGCTTCACACCCTTTTCTAATAATCTTTTTAGCAAGTGCAGCTGAAATAATGTTGGATGGCAATAACTGCCTCTCCCTGTGTATTACTACATCTGCATACTCGGGAAGATAAAAAAATGACCATCTTCAGTCTACAGTCGATCATGGCATGATGCCTAGGTAACCAATCCATGCCTAAGATATATCATAATCTCAGAAGGGCATTTCAATTAAATCTGACAAGAATGTATGTCCTTGGATCACCAATAGACAATCTTCATACAATTTGTTCACCTTAACCTCTTGTCCTAAAGGACTAGTCATTAGCACATCATAATCTAATTTCACGCAAGGAATAGCAACAGAGCATGCAATACTGGCACTAGCATAAGAATGTGTAGAACTAGGGTCAAACAACACATATACGTCTCTACCAAAGATGGAGAAAGTACCAGCCACAACATCTGATGTCTCAGTGTCATCCCTCTGGCGCATGGTATATACCCTGGCTAGTGCACCACTTAGCTCTGGTTAGCTCACTGTGCCTTGTGTGACACCCCTTACCCGTCTATAGTATAGCCGAGCAAGATATGCCATACAGTGTACCGGAACACCATATTTTATTTCAATTATTTTTATCCTTCGTTAATTTATTTCTTCATGTTTATGAAGTGCAATTGTGAAATTAAACTCATTTAAGTCATTTATTGAAATTATAATTTAATTTGAGATTCCAAAAATTTTATAGAAAATCCGGCAGAGTACCGGCTAAAAAATGGAGAAAACAGTTCTTCGGAACTTGTGAAAACACTTCCTATACATTTTCAATCATTCTCAAACTCCAATAACCATCAACATGATCTCAACAATTCTCAACATTCACAACCATCTCAAGTTTTCAACATGAATCCACAATTTCATTCAAATCCAAAATCAAATTTAATTTCATGAAGATATTCTCAAATTATATTAATTAATGAAATTTTACAAAATAGGTGCATCAACATATGATTACATAAATTTACTATTTACATGAGTTCATAATTTACAAACTACAAACTGCTACCCATTACAAAATACAAAAACAAAATTTCAAAAAGAACCTAAAGGTCCTACCACTGATGCACTGCAGATGAGAGGTGACTCTGACTCTATCCAGATCTGTAACCTTACCCAGTCTGTGGTCTGCTGGGCTCTCTATCTGTCTCTCTAGAACTTACGCATGGCAAAAAGCGACGCGCTAAGCAATAATGCTTAGTGGTACCAATAATAAAATAAAAAGAACTAAAATAAAATAAATATGCAGTGTATATATTGATGTCTCATGCAAATAAATTTTTTGTAATTATTTGTAGTCTATTTATTTGGTACTTGTTATGTTAATTATTTCATTAAATTTATCAACTTCAAATTTTTTGTTGCCCAAGTAACCTATACTGGATGACTGGACTGGATAAACGGGTAAACTGGCACTGGGTACCAAGTACCTCCGGCCATCACACCATCGGTCACATATGTATCTCCTGGCAAAATGTAATGCCTAATAAGCTGTAATAATTATTAGGCACAAGGCCAAGTATCATCATAATATCAGAATGGCTAAAAGCCATAAAATCACAGAATGGCATAATGCCATGTGCAGTACTGCTAACTTAACTCTATTGGCATGTCAATCTATCCAAACCAATCTTACTAGGTGTACTAAGGCACTTTACAAAGTTATTGATTAAATTTTTCATGCTTTACATGTAAAGTTACTATTCATTTTACTATTTAGGTCAAATTGTTGACTTTCCAATGCATAATAGCTACATGAGTCCTAATCACATGAATTTACCACATTTTGGTTTCCAAAAGTGTTTGCATTAATTACCAATCCATACTCTTAACCAATGGTGAATAAATGAGAAATTTCAGTTTTGGGTTCTAGAGTTCACTGTTCCATTAGGCCATTCTACAGTGAGAATTTGGCCAAATGTTTTTTACCAAAGTTGTTCCTTATTGTGTCTAGTTACATTTCACTTTTTTGAATCACTCCATTTGGAGTTTTGTAGCTCAAGTTATGGCCTAAACACCATAACTCGCAGGATTGCAATTTTTCAAGAATTTCTGGGTAGAATCAATTTTGCAGTTTTTGTACACTGAATACAAGTCAGTTTTTGGACATGTTATGGTCAAAATTTGGGTATGTTTCCTTCATGAAAGTTGTAGGGCTATGTCTCATCTTTCTACTGGTAAAAATTTAGGTCAATTGGACCTTTCTACTGTCACACCTTACCCCTCTGTAAGGCATAACATGATCCCGTAGAATACCTAATGAACTACCAAACTTCACCTACCGATAACTCATTAAGTACCCTACAAGGGATTTTAAAACAATTTTCTTGCTTTTGATAAGTGGTGAGCATTTTCTAATAGGTATTAAAACATTTAATTAAAGTTGAAAACTAGTTAAAATTTTTGGCCCATTTTATTTTTCCGTAAATTTTATAAAAATTTCAGCAGAGTGCGGTCTGTATTTTGAGAAAACAGTTCTTTAAATACCTGTAAAAAGCACTTCTAATAATTTTTCTCAACAATTTCAACAACTCCACAACAATCCCAACCAATTTCTCAAGTTTCAAAATTCAACAATCATCATTAAATTGTCAATCAATTTCATTCATTCATATTTCATTAAAGATAAACAATTTTATATATACATCATACTAAGAATTTACATTAGGAAAATCCAAACTAAAATTTATTACAAACTTTATACAAACTTTGTACAAGCTGCTCAAGACCAGTTTTACATGTTCATACAATTACGTACATTACATACATTAAAATAAATTTCTACAATCAGGGTATAAAATATACCCGATATAACTTCAAGCAGGTAGCTCCTCTGTCCTCAGCAGCTCAATCTGCTGCTCCTCTAGTCTCTATATCTGCGACAGCAATAATAGCCATCGCTGAGTACTAGGACTCAGTGGTGCACAACATACTAAAATAATCTTTATGTAGAATTTAAATCACATTTATTCAAAAATTGGACTGAACATGAGAATTAAATACAAAATATGAATTATGAGATTTTAATCCAAACAAGTTCATTTCGAAGTATCAAAACACATTTCATAAAACCCACAGTTATATCATGCCATTTCAAACAAATATAATCTCAATAGCCAGAGGCTAAGGAGAAGTCACATCACAAGGCTAGCTAGCTCAAATATATGGATATCCATTCAATTTCTTCTTCTACTGGCACACACCTCAACACTTCAGCCAGAGAAGGAATCAAAATTCGAAACTGATTACCCCACTAGTCATGCTAGTGAGGTGTTCAAATATATGGTCATGACACTGTGGTTTCAAAACTTATCTTAACAATTTACTAAACATTGCCAATTCAAATATACACAAATAAACTTTCAACAATTCAAAGCAAAAGTAAAATACATATTTCATTCACTTTGTCAATGAATTTTAAAGCATGTTGATGTTGTGCACAAACCTTAAGCGAGTCACCTCCTGGCCTTGACTCGATTCCTCGGGTTCTTTCCCAGCGTTCCTTTCCACTGAAACACACAGTTTCACAGTGTTTCAGTACCATAACTTAGCATAAATCCAAAAATAAATTTAAATTCACTTTTACCTAGCTCTAATGTGCTAAACTTGATGTTCTTTAAATTTTGTGTTTCGGGGTTACTATTCACTACACTATTAAAGTCAATTTTTTGACTTTATAAGGCTTAATAGGTATGGGAATTCCAACTTCACCCACATACCACATTTTGGTTACTAAATTTGTTGGTTTTGGTTGTTTACTCAAATTCTAAGTCTTTTAAGCAAATTTGCAAATTTTCAGTTTTGGTGTCTTAAGTTGCACTGTTTCATTGGTCATTTTCTTTTAGAATTTGGAAAAACTTCCTTCATAGAAAATGTTCCCTATTGTCTTAAGTTTATTCTCCTTTTTGAATCACTCCAATTGGAGTTTTGTAGCTTAAGTTATAGCCATTTGAACCATGACTGCCGGATTGGACTTAACCCAGATTTCTGGGCAAATTCTGGTTCTGGCAGTTTTAGGTCACCAAATTTGGGTGGCCAAATGACTTGGTTAATGGCATAATTTGGGTTTATGTTCTTCAAGAAAGTTTTAGGTCTATATCTCATCTGTCCACTGGTAAAATTTCAGGTCATTTAGACCTGCCTAGCTCAAGTTATGGCCAAATGAACAAACACTGTTCATTTAGTCAGTTTGTACAGGGCAGACTGAAAATTTCCGGATTTGGTCAATTTGTTCACTAGGTTTTGGTCACTTTTTAGGCATGATTCCTAAATGAAAAATGTGTCAATTTGTGTCTATTTTTATTCCCCATTGGTCTCATACCAATTGGACTTGTAAATTTTCAGTTTTGGTCCCTCAAAGAGACCTTGGTCCTGCTGCCTGCAGCATGACCACATTGAATCCAAATTTAACCTCAATTCAAACACTTTCAACACACTTCATTTGGTCACAAATGACCATTTCTCATTTCAAACTAGGTCAAATACATCATTTCACCATTTCTCCAAGTTTTGTCTCCTAAACCCTAAGTGTCCAAAACCCTAGTTCACCAATTCATTGCACTTAACTAATTCAAGGCATTTAATCATAATCATTCAACACAATCAAGCTCACATACACCTTTAAATCCATCAAATTCATGCATACATATATCAAAACCCTAGTTGACCGAAATTAAGGCTTAATCCCTCATAATTGTTTTTTATGTCATTTCTTTAGTTTCTAAGTTCATTTGAGTAACTAAACATGCATTTAAATAGATAATTGAAAGTTAGAATACTAACCTTAAGTGAAGTCTTTGATCTTCCCTTTTTCCTCCAATTTTTCACTTTTTCTTTCCTCAAATATTCCTTTCTAGGGTAATTTAGAAGTTTTCTAGGGTTCAAGACTAAAATTTATGGGAGAGATTCAAGTTATTCAAGCTTGAATAACTCATCAATGGTGGAATTATGGAGTTTAGAGAGAGAGAGAGGGTGGACGGCATTGAAGAAGAAGAAGAAGACTAAATTATTTTTTCTCCTTTTGTCTTTTAATTGTTAGAAATTATCCCAAAATTTTAATTTTTTAAAAATAAAAATTTATTGCATCATGCTTATGTCACCGCATGATATCATTACCTTTTTAACTTTTCTTTTTCTTTTTTTTTTATTTATTTTTCTATTAGTTCTTTAATTTAATTTTTGATCCCGAAATTTTTTTTTTCTAATTTTATTTGACAGTTAGGTCAGGAGTCAGCTCTCGGGGTCAATTGACCAAATTGCCCCTCGTCGGTGTAACCCGGTTTGTAAATAATTCAACATGTCTTTCGGCTCCCTAACCTAATTATTTGATTGGTTTAACAATTCTTTTTCATGATTGTCTCTTTTCCACTGTGTTTGTAATGGTCCTAAGGACCGTGGCGTCACATTTTACGGATCGAAATTTGAGTTTAAATTGACTTCGCAACCCTTCCCGAGAAGGTCACCCATCGCTGTGACTCTCAGCTCGTTTAACTTCTTATGTTCTGTTTTTCTTATTTATACTTAACTAATTGGCAATTACTAATTATTTGTGTTTATAGCTTATCTAGTTGTCTTAAGTGTGGTTCTAATCTCCTTAATTATCCGGACCGATTCTGGTCACCGGAACAGTGAAATATACCAAGCTATATAAATAGGGGTGTTACAATTCCCCCCCCCCCCCCCTTAAATAAATTTCATCTCGAAATTTTACCTGGTATCAATCTCTGAACAGCTGTGGGTGCTGTCTCCTTATGTCCTCCTCTCGTTCCCAAGTAGCTTCTTGGCCCGAATGATGGTTCCACAGCACTTTCACCAACAGTATCTGCTTGTTCCGTAGCTGCTTCACCTCATAAGTCAGAATCTCTATGGGTTCTTCTTCATATCTGAGGTCTGGATTCACTTCAATTTCCTCTACTGGTAGTACATGAGATGGGTCTGATCGATACCTCCTCAACATAGACACATGGAAGACATTATGTATATTCTCCAACTCTAGAGGTAGTGACAATCGATATGCCAAAGGACCCACTCTTTCCAGAACCTCATATGGCCCAATGAAACGAGAACTCAGTTTCCCCTTTCTACCGAATCTCATAATTCTCTTCCAAGGGGAAACCTTGAGGAATACTTTCTCACCCACTGCATACTCAATATCCCTTCTCTTCAGATCAATGTAGGACTTCTGACGGTCTGTTACAGTCTTAAGTCGATCTCTGATCAATATGATTTTCTCTTCAGTTTGTTGAACAATTTCGGGTCCAATCATCTTTCTTTCACCCACGTCATCCCAACACAATGGGGTTCTACATTTTCTGCCATACAAAGCTTCATATGGAGGCATCCCAATGCTTGATTGGTAGCTGTTGTTGTAAGCAAACTCAATCAAAGGCAAGTGTGTGTCCCAACTGCCCTCAAACTCAATCACACAAGCCCGTAGCATGTCCTTCAAGATCTGAATTACCCTCTTAGATTGGCCATCTGTCTGTGGGTGGAATGCAGTACTGAAGTTCAATCTAGTTCCTAGGGCTCTCTGAAGACTACCCTAGAATCTAGAAGTGAACCTAGGATCTCTGTCTGATACAATGGATACTGGCACTCCATGTAGTCTCACAATTTCATCTATATACAACTTGGCCAATCTTTCTAAACTGTAGTCCATCCGAACTGGCAGAAAATGAGCAGACTTGGTTAGTCTATCAACAATGACCCAAACTGCATCATAACTCTTCTGTGTCCTCGGAAGTCCCATCACAAAATCCATCGTTATTCTCTCCCATTTCCATTCTGGTACTGGTAGTGGATGTAACAACCCAGCGGGTACTTGATGCTCTGCCTTCACTTACTGACAAGTTAGGCATTTAGAAACAAACTCTGCTACATCTCTTTTCATACCCATCCACCAGTAATGCTCCTTTAGCCCTCTATACATTTTTGTGCCACCAGGTTGCATGGCAAAAGGAGACTCATGTGCTTCCTTCAAAATGATCTGCCTTAATTCAACATCATTAGGAACACACATTCTACCCTGGTGTAGCAATAGACCATCATCTCTTATTGAGAATTCTAGTTTCTTGCCCTGCCGGACTTCTTCTAATAATTTCTGATACTTCTGGTCATTCTAAGCAGCCATTTTGATCTGATCAATTAACACTAGCTGTACATGCCATGCAACTACTGTCTGCCCATCATCATTAATCTCTAAGCTAGCATGCAATGATCTTAACTCATGTACCATAGACAAAGGAGTAACCTGCAGACTTGCCATAGTCTTGCGACTTAAGGCGTCAGCCACAACATTAGCTTTCCTTGGCTGATAGTCTATCAGACAATCATAGTCTTTTATCAACTCTAACCATCTCCTCTGTCTCAAATTCAACTCTTTCTGGGTGCCCAAATACTTCAAACTCTTATGATTTGTGTAGATGTAGCACTTCTCCCCATACAAATAGTGTCTCCAGATCTTAAGAGCAAACACAATAGCTGCAAGCTCCAAGTCATGTGTCGGATAATTCCTTTCATGTGGTTTCAGCTGGCGTGATGCATAGGCAATGACATTTCGATCTTGCATCAATACACAGCCTAACCCATTGTGAGAAGCATCACTATAAACTGTATATTCTTTACCCGGTGTAGGTAAAGTCAGGACTGGAGCTTCAGTTAAACATCTCTTCAATTCATCAAAACTCCGTCCACTGAAATTTCACATCTTTTCTAAGCAGCTTGATCAATGGAGATGCCAACATGGAGAATCTCTTCGCAAATCTACGGTAGTATCTAGCTAAACCCAGAAATCTACAAATCTCTGTGATATTTCTGGGTGGCCTCCAATTAAGGACAGCTTCAATCTTACTTGGATCTACCTTAATGCCCTCTTCTGATACTACATGCCCCAAGAAAGATATTTCCTTCAGCCAAAATTCACACTTCGACAATTTGGCATATAACTGTTTCTCCCTCAAAGTCTGCAGTACAATCCGCAGATGTCTATCATGCTCTTCTGCACTCCTCGAATAGACCAATATATCATCTATGAATACCACAACAAACTAGTCAAGGTATGGTCTGAAGATAGTGTTCATTAGATCCATAAAAGCAGCCGGAGCATTAGTTAACCCGAATGGCATAACCAAGAACTCATAATGGCCATAGCGAGTTCTAAAGACAGTTTTAGAAATACTCTACTCTTGTACTTTCAGCTGATAATTACCTGATCTCAGGTCAATTTTAGAGAACACAGCTGCACCCCTCAACTGATCAAATAAGTCATCAATGCGGGGCAATGGATATCTATTCTTTATTGTCACCTTATTTAACTGCCGATAATCAATACACAAGCAGAGAGTGCCATCCTTCTTCTTTACAAACAACACCGGATATCCCCAAGGTGACACACTAGGGCGCATAAAGCCCTTGTCAAGCAGCTCTTGCAATTGCACTTTCAACTCTTTCAATTCTGTAGGTGCCATTCTATATGGTGTTATGGAGATTGGGTCCACACCAGGCATAACATCAATCTCAAACTGAACCTCTCTTTCTGGAGGTAATCCTAGCGATTCATCAGGAAACACATCTGGAAAGTCACATACAGTAGGGATGTCCATCAGTGTCGGACTCCCCACTTGGGTATCTATCACATGTGCCAAGTATGCTTCACACCCCTTTCTAATCATCCTTCTGGCTAGTGCAGTCGAAATGATGTTTGATGGCAGTAAATGCCTCTCCCCATGTATTACCACATCACCGTATAGAGGGAGACCAAAAGTGACTGTCTTCACTCTACAGTCAATCATGGCGTGATGCCTGGCTAACCAATCCATGCCCAAGATAATATCATAATCTCTGAAGGGCATTTCAATCAAATCTGACAAAAAAACATGTCCTTGGATCACCAAAGGACAGTCTCTATAGATTCTGTTAACTCGGACCTCTTGTCCTAACGAACTAGTTACTAGCATTTCAAAACCCATTTGGACACATGGAACAGCAAGTGAACTGACTATGCTAGTACTAACATATGAGTGAGTTGAACCTGGATCAAACAACACTAATACATCTTGATCAGAGATAGAAAATGTACCAGCTACAACATCAGAAGTCTCAGCCTCTTCTCACTGTCTCATTGTGTAGACTCTGGCTGATGCACTTCCTTGTGCTGACTGACCAACAGTGCCCTGACTGCCTGAAGCAGTGCCTCTACCTCTGCCTCTTCCTCTGCCAACAGGTTGTGAACTTCTGGAAGTAGGACTCTGAATAGATCCTTTTGCAGTCGTAGGAGCTAGACCATATTTAGGAGCACTAGTGCAGTCTTTAGCAAGATGGCCCTTGCCTCCACAGTTAAAACAGGCTCCAGTGGCCCAATAGCATTCCCCCCCATGAATCTTGCCACAAGTCTCACAAGAGCGGGCAGGATATGAAACCCTGCTCGACTGCTGACCAGACCTAGGGGGTCTCTGTCCAGAGAATCGACCCCTTCCAAATCTTCCACCTCGACCTCTGCTAGGTCCACCAAATTTCTTTCTCTTCCCAGAAGTACCACCAGAACTTTGTTCAACTGATTTTCCCCCTTCTCTTTCTCTGATTTTTCAACTTTTTCTGATTTTTCTTTTGTTGGGGTCGCTTTTGATTCAATCCTTTCTAGATCAAGTGCTTGAGACATGAGTTCTGAAAAATTGCTGTGTCTGAATCCCACTACTTGCATTCTCAAACTGGGCTTCAAACTAGTCTCAAGTCTCTTTCACCTTTCCTTGCTGGTAGAAAGGAGACTCCCAGCTTAGTGGCTTAAGTGGGAGAAGTCCCTCTCATATTCTGCCACTGATTTACTCCCTTGCTTCAGACTCAGAAATTCTTGCAACTTTTGATGCACATATGCGTCTGGGACGTATTTTTGTTTAAATTCTCTGATGAAGTCATCCTAGGTCAGTACTGGTGGTTCGGCTAAGCTGTGGGGGATGGTCTTCCACCAATCATACGCATCCCCTTGCAGTAGTGACACAGAATATTCAAACTTCAGTTCATCTTGGCAGTGCAGCTTCTTGAACACCCTATCCATTCTTTCAAGCCATTGCTCTGCCTCAAGCGGGTCTACTGTACCCTTAAATTCAGTAGCTCCATACTTCAATAACTTGTCATACTGTCTAGCTGGAGGCAGTGGTTGTACCACAGGTGTTTGGGTTGTAGCTTGAGCAGGCATACCACCATCCATTTATTGAAACATCGCAGCCATCTGCTGTACAAACTGTGCAAGAAACTGTGGCATTTGTGGGACTGGTGCTACTGATCCACTTATATTCTGTAGAGTTGGGGCTTCCCCTTGTGCCTCAACTTCAACAAATTGCTCGACTGAGCAATCCCTTTCTTCCATTTCAGTCTGAAATTAGGGTATCTCCTGAACAAATAACACATGGAGATTTCCCTCCGTTAGTTCATATTTATGATGTAATGCACTGTATGTAACAAATATGGACATTGAGCAGTTGTACTTAACAAGGAAAGACACAAATTCTCAAGTTAAAACATACTTCAAAAATTTTGCTCTGATACCACTAAAACATGTCACACCTTACCCCTCTGTAAGGCATAACATGATCCCGTAGAATACCTAATGAACTACCGAACTTCACCTACCGATAACTCATTAAGTACCCTACAAGGGATTTTAAAACAATTTTCTTACTTTTGATAAGTGGTGAGCATTTTCTAATAGGTATTAAAACATTTAATTAAAGTTGAAAACTAGTTGAAATTTTTGGCCCATTTTATTTTTCCGTAAATTTTATAAAAATTTCAGCAGAGTGCCGTCTATATTTTGAGAAAACAGTTCTTCAAATACCTGTAAAAAGCACTTCCAATAATTTTTCTCAACAATTTCAACAACTCCACAATAATCCCAACCAATTTCTCAAGTTTCAAAATTCAACAATCATCATTATATTGTCAATCATTTTCATTCATTCATATTTCATTAAAGATAAATAATTTTATATATACATCATACTAAAAATTTACATTAGGAAAATCCAAACTAAAATTTATTACAAACATTATACAAACTTTTTACAAGCTGCTCAGGACCAGTTTTACATGTCGATACAATTACGTACATTACATACATCAAAATAAATTTCTACAATCAGGGTATAAAATATACCTGATATAACTTCAAGTAGGTAGCTCCTTTGTCCTCAGCAGCTCAATCTGCTGCTCCTCTAGTCTCTATATCTGCGACAGCAATAACAGCCATCGCTGAGTACTAGGACTCAGTGGTGCACAACATACTAAAATAATCTTTATGTAGAATTTAAATCACATTTATTCAAAAATTGGACTGAACATGAGAATTAAATACAAAACATGAATTATGAGATTTTAATCCAAACAAGTTCATTTCGAAGTATCAAAATACATTTCATAAGACCCATAGTTATATCATGCCATTCGAAACAAATATAATATCAATAGCCAGAGGCTAAGGAGAAGTCACATCACAAGGCTAGCTAGCTCAAATATATGGATATCCATTCAATTTCTTCTGCTACTGGCACACACCTCAACACTTCAGCCAGAGAAGGAATCAAAATTCGAAATTGATTACTCTCACTAGTCATGCTAGTGAGGTGTTCAAATATATGGTCATGACACTGTGGTTTCAAAACTTATCTTAACAATTTACTAAACATTGCCAATTCAAATATACACAAATAAACTTTCAACAATTCAAAGCAAAAGTAAAATACATATTTCATTCACTTTGTCAATGAATTTTAAAGCATATTGATGTTGTGCACAAACCTTAAGCGAGTCGCCTCTTGGCCTTGACTCGATTCCTCAGGTTCTTTCCCGGCGTTCCTTTCCACTGAAACACATAGTTTCACAGTGTTTCAGTACCATAACTTAGCATAAATCCAAAAATAAATTTAAATTCACTTTTGCCTAGCTCTAATGTGCTAAACTTGACGTTCTTTAAATTTTGTGTTTCGGGATTAGTATTCACTACACTATTCAAGTCAATTTTTTGACTTTCTAAGGCTTAATAGGTATGGGAATTCCAACTTCACCCACATACCACATTTTGGTTACTAAATTTGTTAGTTTTGGTTGTTTACTCAAATTCTAAGTCTTTTAGGCAAATTTGCAAATTTTCAGTTTTGGTGTCTTAAGTTACACTGTTCTATTAGTCATTTTTCTGTTAGAATTTGGCAAAACTTCCTTCATAGAAAATGTTCCCTATTATCTTAAGTTTATTCTACTTTTTGAATCACTCCAATTAGATTTTTGTAGCTCAATTTATAGCCATTTGAACCATGGCTGTCGGATTGGACTTAACCCAGATTTCTGATCAAATTCTGGTTCTGGCAGTTTTAGGTCACCAATTTTGGGTGGCCAAATGACTTGGTTAATGGAATTATTTGGGTTTGAGTTCTTCATGAAAGTTTTAGGCCTATATCGCATCTGTCCACTGGTAAAATTTCAGGTCATTTAGACCTGCATAGCTCAAGTTATGGCCAAATGAACAAGCACTGTTCATTTGGTCAGTTTGTATAGGGCAGACTGAGAATTTCCGGATTTGGTCAATTTGTTCACTAGGTTTTGGTCACTTTTTTGGCATGATTCCTAAATGAAAAATGTGTCATTTTGTGTCTATTTTTATTCCCAATTGATCTCATACCAATTGGACTTGTAAATTTTCAGTTTTGGTCCCTCAAAGGGACCTTGGTCCTGTTGCCTGCAGCATGACCACATTGAATCCGAATTTAACCTCAATTCAAACACTTCCAACACACTTCATTTGGTCACAAATGACCATTTCTCATTTCAAACTAGGTCAAATACATTATTTCACCATTTCTCCAAGTTTTGTCTCCTAAACCCTAAGTGTCCAAAACCCTAGTTCACCAATTCATTGCACTTAACTAATTCAAGGCATTTAATCATAATCATTCAACACAATCAAGCTCACATACACCTTTAAATCCATCAAATTCATGCATACATATATCAAAACCCTAGTTGACCGAAATTAAGGCTTGATCCCTCATAATTGTTTTTATTTCATTTCTTTAGTTTCTAAGTTCATTTGAGTAACTAAACATGCATTTAAATAGATAATTGAAAGTTAGAATACTAACCTTAAGTGAAGTCTTTGATCTTCCCTTTTTCCTCCAATTTCTCACTTTTTCTTTCCTCAAATCTTCCTTTCTAGGGTAATTTAGAAGTTTTCTAGGGTTCAAGACTAAAATTTATGGGAGAGATTCAAGTTATTCAAGCTTGAATAATTCATCAATGGTGGAACTATGGAGTTTAGAGAGAGAGAGGGTGGACGACATTGAAGAAGAAGAAGAAGACTAAATTATTTTTTCTCTTTTTGTCTTGTTAATTGTTAGAAATTATCACAAAATTTTAATTTTTTAAAAATAAAAATTTAGAGCATCATGCTTATATCACCACATGATGTCATTACCTTTTTAACTTTTCTTTTTCTTTTTTTTTTATTTATTTTTCTATTAGTTCTTTAATTTAATTTTTGATCTCGAAATTTTCTTTTCTCTAATTTTATTTGATAGTTAGGTTAGGAGTCAGCTCTCGGGGTCAATTGACCAAATTGCCCCTTGCCGGTTCAACCCGATTTGCAAATAATTCAACATTTGTTCCGGCTCCCTAACCTAATTATTTGACTGATTTAACAATTCTTTTTCATGATTTTCTCTTTTCCACTGTGTTTGTAATGGTCCCAAGGACCGTGGCGTCACATTTTACGGTTCAAAATTTGAGTTTAAATTGACTTCGTAACCCTTCCCGATAAGGTCACCCATCGCTGTGACTCTCGGCTCGTTTAACTTCTTATGTTCTGTTTTTCTTATTTATACTTAACTAATTGGCAATTACTAATTATTTGTGTTTATAGCTTATCTAGTTGTCTTAAGTGTTGTAACACCCTCCCGGTAACTACTCCGTACATCCTACTGTTCCGGTGACCGGTGTCGGTCCGGATAGCTAGAATGTCCGGAAAAATATTTAAACTAAAGTGAGGAACCATAATTAACTCAAATATTGATAAGAAAAATTTAGTAAAAATTTTAGAAATAAAATACAAACAAGTTAAACGAGCCGGTGCCCTAGCGATGGGTAACCAGAGGGAAGTTGCGGTTCTCACAATGAGGAGCCCTAGACCCGGGGAAAAATTCATAAAATAATTTTTGGGACTCCACAGAAGGGTTTTTGAGGTTCCCATGGCATTAGAATGCCAAGAAAATACCTAGAAAAATTTTTCAATCGGTATAGACAATTTTGGCCCGTTGAGCCAAACAGAGGGCATTTTGGTCATTTCGCCTTCAGAGGTGATTTTTGGCCGACTTGTCCAGCTAAGTAAATAATTAACATGACATAAAATATGAATTAATGTTGATGAAAAATTAATTTGAAGTGAGTAGTGACGAAAAGAAATGAAAATTATTAAAAAAGGCTCATTTATGACATCTTGATGATGTCATTTACAAGCTATAGCCAATTACAATTAAACAAACCGTTAACCAACAAATAAAAGAGATAAATAAGACCAAATAAAGACCAAAGGAAACAAAAAACGTGAGCAGCCTTCTTCCTCCCCAAAAATCAGCCATTTCCTTTGCCTTGCCCAACCTCCATTGACAACTTCAAGCAAGCTCACTTTCTTACTTTGTTTCACCACAAAACCCTAACCTCTCTTCATTAAAATTTTACCCCACACCTTAAACAACCTTTTGGCAGCCTAGAAAGTGAAGGAAAGTGAAGTTTTGAGTTGGGAAAAAACTGCCCTATTCAAGGTTAGTGCATTAGATACTTAAAACTCTTTATTTTTATGATTTGTAACTTGAATTGAGTAAGAATTGTAACTAAAATGGACAAGAATTATGTGTATACATACTATGAATTTTCGGCAGCCCTTGTGAAGGAATTATTTTGATTGTTTTGATGGACTTAGAGTGAACTAGAGCTTATGTTTAAAGTGTATACATATACATATACAAAGAATGAAAGAGTTAAATAAGGAATTTGTGAAAACTCATATGGGAATTAGGGTTTTGAGAAGTGAAAAATTGACTTGGCTTAGGAAATTGTTAGAGAACATTTTAATGGTCAATTAGTGACTATTTTAGGTAAGTTGAGCACAATTTGGACTGAAAAATAGGATTGCAAAGTGAAGATGTAGGCTGCCCTAGGACAGCAGCAGAGGGACTGAAAATTCAGTCCACTTGGACTGTCATAACTTGGGCTGTGTTGGTCCAATTGGTGTTTGGCCAATTGGACATGAAACTAGGCTTATAATGGCACATTTTTACTGAAGAAACCATGCCCAAAAGACCAAAGCGAGAGGACCAAAACTTGGCCCCAATCCGGATACCCTGCAACTGATTCTGCAGAATTGACTAAATGAACAGTAAATGTTCATTTGACCATAACTCACGTAGATATGGTCAATTGACCTGAAATTTTTACAGAAACAAGTTAAGACATAGACAAACAACTTTCATGAAGGAACCTACCCCAAATTATGGCCAGAACCCATCCAACCAAGTGATTCTAGTCACTATTCATGTTACTGTAGATATGGTAATTCTGCAGTTTTGGCAATCCGGCCAGCTTGGGTTTTTGGACCATATCTGGGGCTACAAAACTCCAAATGGAGTGATTCAAAAAAGGAAATTCAACTAGACAAAATAAGGAACAACTTTCATGTTTGTCTTTTCCTCAAATTCCCACTGCAACAGGGCCCAATGGAACAGTAAAATTGGGTCTCAAAAACTGAAATTTCTACCCTCTTAGAATTAAGTTGAGAAATGGAAATGGCAATCAATTCCAACAAGTTTTAAATACAAAATGTGGTATGTTTGAGGTGTTAAAACCAATACACCTATTTTCTATCCAAAAGTCAACATTTTTGTTGACCAATGAGGTGAATAGTGACATCAAAACTTGAAATGCACAAATTGAAGAATTTAAAAGTTTCAAATGCCCTAGTATACCTAACATGATTGGTTTGGATAGTTTGGCAAGCCAATAGGGTTCAGTTAGCAGTACTGCACATGGCAATATGTCATTCTGTGATTTTATGGCTTTTAGCCATTCTGACCTTGTATTGAGATTTGGCCTTGTGCCTGATGTATTTACAGCTTGTTAGCTGTTCTGTTGCACACCGGGAGATGCATATGTGACCGATGGTGTGACGGCCCGAGGTACTAGATACCCAGTGCCAGTTTACCCGTTATCCAGTCCAGTCGTCTAGTGTAGGTTACTTGGGGCAACCAAATGAATAAAAGTGGACAAAGTAAATGATATACAAATACCAAATAAATAAAACGTACACATTCACTACACATTTAATTTCTTGCTATTTTCTTTTATTATATTATTGCACCACTAAGCATTATTGCTTAGCGCGTTGCTTTTGCCACGCGTAGGTACTGGAGATACAGATCGTGAGCCTAGTAGACCGTAGACTGGGTGAGTTCATCCTGCAGCTCTGCATAGTGTCCGTGTCACCTCACTACCTGCAGTGCATTGGTAGGGCACTAGGCGTCATTTTGATATTTTGTGACTAAATTTTTATCTTCTCATATGTATTTGGATCTATGAATAGTATTTTGATGTTCATGTAAATAATGAAAGTTATGGTTATGAATGCAAAATTTGAGCCTTTATTTATTGTTTGTATATGAATATTATGAGAAATGGATGTTGAAAAATGAAAAGGGTGTTGAGAACTGAAATTGAAAATTATTGAGATCTTGATATTGAGACTTTGTTAATGAATTGAAGTTGAGATTGTTTGGAAAATTATTTGGAAGTGTTTTAACAGGTTCCGAAGAACTGTTTTCTCCATTTTTAGCGCTGGATTTTCTTTAAAATTTTCGGAACCTCAAATAAGTAATAATTTCGGTAAATGGCTTAAAATAAATTATATTTCACAAATTATATTCAAAAGCATGATACAAATCAATTAAGGTATATTAGAGTGTGCCAGTACACCGTGTGGCATTACTTACTCGGGTATACTGTACACGGGTAAGGGTGTCACAAGTGTGGTTCTAATCCCCTTAATTGTCCGGACCGACTCCGGTCACCGGAACAGTGAAATATACCAGGCTATACAAATAGGGGTGTTACATCTACACTGAGTTATGACCAAATGAATGAATACTGTTCATTTGGTCATTTTGCCTAGGCAGAATGTAAGTCACTCGGATTTTGTCAATTTTTAGGGCATCCTATGTTTAGTTTCTTAACAGAGTTCCTTCACCAAAATTGTGCTATTATGTGTCTAATTTCATGTCCAATTAGCTTTGTACCAATTGAACCTACACAACCCAAGTTAGAGCTGCCCAAACATGCTGGACTCACATCCAGACCTGCAGGGCACTCAAGGCAGCACACCCAACCTCAAATCCCAAGCTACCATTCACTTCAATTCCTCATTATATTTCGCCAAATGGTCACTAATTGACCATTAGAACTTCCATTACCAACACATAAGCAGAATCCCAAGTTTTCCCCTAAACCCTTACTCCAATAACTTCAATGCTTCATATACATGCAATCAATGAGTTAAGGAATAAAGTTCATATTCAATGGCAGCACTGTACAAATATAATTCATTCAAATTAAAGGAAACCTAATGTACCCTAAGGCTGCCAAAATTTGATGAAATTCAGCCATGCAAAATTTATTTAAATTAGCTTAGTTTCATACTCATTTCATGTTCTCCATGATGTATACACAAAGTAATTAAGACTAATTGGCACTAACCTTGATTTAGCTAATTCCCAAAGCTTGAGAACTCCTCTTTTTCTCTTTCTTTTTGCTCCCCAAGACTTGCTCTAGGTGTAAGGGTAAATATTTGTGAAGGGAAGCTAGGGTTTTGGGGTGATTTGAGTGGTGAACTCAAGCTTGGTGAAGCTTTAATGGTGGAAGGGAGAAGGGAGAGCTTCGGATGGAAGAAGAAAGGAAAAAGACATCTGATTTTTTTTTCTTTCATTTCTGCCCATTTAACTCATTTTAAGTGAGTTATAGCCATGTGTCAACATGTGATTGGGTGGAGGCACACTAATGACATCATTTGATGTCCTAATTTCCCATTTAATTCCTTTTCTTTTTCTTTTCTTTTCTACTTAATTTCAATTTAATTTGTAGCAATATTTATTCATATTTTATGTCATAATAATTATTTACTTAATCGGAAAAGTTGGTGAAAAATGATCTCTGAAGATGAAATGACCAAAATACCCTCCGTTTGGCTTATTAAGCCAAAATCGTCTGTACCGATCTAAAAATTTTTCTAAGAATTTTCTTGGCATTCTAATGCCATAGAAACCTCAATGACTCTTCTCTGCAGTCTCATCGCTAGGGCACTGGCTCATTTAACTTGGTTGTATTTCGTTTCTAAAATTTTTCCTTAATTTTTCTTATTATTATTTAAGTTATTTATGGTTCCTCACTTTAGTTTAAATATTTTTCCAGACGTTCTATCTGTTCGAACCGACACCAGTCACCTAAACAGTAGAATGTACAGAATTGCTACAGTGAGGGTGTTACACCCTGGCTGCCAAAAGTGTTACCTCTACCCCTGCCTCAGCCTCTACTAACTGCCCATTGTCCTCTGGAAGCAGAACCTTGAACAGATCCCTCAGTGGTGGTAGGCGACCTAGACCTGTGGGTACTAGTGCAATCTTTAGCAAAATGCCCACGTCCACCACGGTTGTAACAGGCTCCTATGGCCTTATAACATACTCCTCCATACGTCCTACCACAGGTCTCATAGGTACAGGCAGGAAAGGAACCCCTAGATATCTGTTGTCTGGATCTAGGTGGCCTCTGCCCTGAGAATCTTCCCCTACTAGATCCTTTATTGCTTGGTCCCCCAAAGCTCTTCCTCTTACCCGGATTGCTATTTGGACTCTAACTTGTAGGCTTACTGCTCTTCTCTTTTTTAGTGGTTATCTTCTCAGATGCCCCTTCTAGTTCTATCCTTTCCAACTTAAGGGCCTACGATATCAACTCAGAGAAGTTGTGTAACACCCTCCCTGTAGCAACTCCGTACATTCTACTGTTCCGGTGACCAGTGTCGGACCGGACAGCTAGAACGTTCGGAAAAATATTTAAACTAAAGTGAGGAACTATAATTAACTCAAATATTAATAAGAAAAATTTAGTAAAAATTTTAGAAATAAAATACAACCGAGTTAAACGAGCCGGTGCCCTAACGATGAGTAACTTAGTGAAAAGTTGCGGTTCTCGCAACTAGGAGCCCTAGACCCAGGGGAAAAATCATAAAATAATTTTTGGGACTCCAGAGAAGGGTCATTAAGGTTCCTATGGCATTAGAATGCCAAGTAAATATTTAGAAAAATTTTTCAATCGGTACAGACAATTTTGACCCGTTAAGCCAAACGGAGGGCATTTTGGTCATTTCACCTTCAGAGGCAATTTTTGACCAACTTGTCCAGTTAAGTAAATAATTATTTTGATCTAAAATATGAATAAATATTGTTGAAAATTGAATTGAAAATGAGCAGAAAAGAAAAGAAAAGAAAAATAAAGGAAATTAGTGATAATGACATCACATGATGTCATTTACATACTCCCAACCAATCAAAATTTAACAAGCCTTCTTAAAACACTTAAAAGAGACAAAATGGACCAAAAAAATTTTGGTGTCTTCCTTCTTCTTTAGCCAGCCGAAATTTCTTTCCCTATAACTTTTATTCTTTCATGCCTTCAATCCCTTGATTTCTCATCCCAAATTCTATAAAGTCATTCACTAAAAATTGTCACCCAACCTTGCTAGAGTGTTTGGCAGCCAAGAAAACAAAAGAAAGTGAAGAATTCATAAGAGAAAATTCTGCCCTACTAAGGTTAGTGCTTATTTATGCATATATCTCTCTTTATGCCATGTTAAGGACTTAAAATGAGTATGAAATTGTAAATTAAATGAAATAAAACTTATGTGTATGTACACCATGGAATTTGGCAGCCCTAAGGAAGGGATAATGTTGATTATTTTGATGGTTTTGATGGGTTTAGAGTGGACTAGAAATGGTGTTTAAAGTGTATGTATATATTGATAATGAATTAGTGTGTTTAACTAAGGTATGTTATGAGAATTAAAATGGAGAATTAGGGTTTTGGAGAGAAATTTAGACTTTGCTTATGTAATGGTGAATGAATATTCTAATGGTCAATTAGTGACCATTTGAGGTAAATTGACCACAATTTGGAGTGAATTGTAGCATTAGAAAACTGATTTGGTATGCTGCCTAGGTGACCTGCAGGTGTGGCTGTGAGTCCAGCTTGTTTGGACAGCCATAACTTGGCTTGTAGAGGTCCAATTGGTGTTTGGCCAATTGGACATAAAACTAGACACATAATGGCACAACTTTGGTGAAGAAACCATGCCCATAAGAGCAAACCAAGTGGACCAAAACCCTGCCCCAATCTGGGTGTCCTGCAACCAGTTTCTGCAGAATGACCAAATAAATAGTGATTGTTCATTTGGCCATTACTCATTGTAGAATGGCCCAATTGACCTGAAATTTTTACAGCAACAAGATAAGATATAGACCAACAACTTTCATGAAGAAACCTACCCCAAATTATGACCAGAACCTATCCAACAATTGAGTTGCAGTCACTATTCACTGCACTGTAGATATGGTCAGCCCTGAAAATTTTCAATCCGGCCAGTTGTGGTTTCTGGACCATAACTTGAGCTACAAAACTCCAAATGGAGTGATTCAAAAAAAGAAATTCAACTAGACAAAATAAGGAACAACTTTCATGTTTATCATTTTCCCAAATTCCCACTGAAACAGCAACTAATGGAATAGTAAAAATAGTGTATGAAAACTGAAAATTCTGCTCCATTAGTGTTAAGCTTAGAAATGGTATTGTTAACCAATACCAACAAATTTTGAATGTAAAATGTGGTATGTTGGGAGTGTTAAAACCAATGTACCTATTTTCTATGCAAAAGTCAATATTTTTGTTGACTAATGAAGGGAATAGTAACACCAAAACTTGAAATTCAAAAATTGAAAAATTCAAAAGTATCAAATGCCCTAGTATACCTAACAAGATTGGTTTGGATAGTTTGGCATGCCAATAGGGTTCAGTTAGCAGTACTGCACATGGTATTATGCCATTCTGTGATTTCATGGCTTTTAGCCATTCTGACATTATGTTGATACTTGGCCTTGTGCCTAATGTTATTATAGCTTATTAGCTGTTCTGTTGCACACCGGGAGACACATATGTGACCGATGATGTGACGGCCCGAGGTACTTGATACCCAGTGCCAGTTTACTCATTTATCCAGTCCAGTCATCCAGTATAGGTTACTTGGGCAACCAAAAAAATAAAAGTGGACAAATTTAATGAAATAACGAATATAACAAGTACAAAATAAGTAAGACTACAAATACTCATCAAAAATCTATTTGCAATAAGACATCGATACATTCACTGCATATTTATTTTATGTTATTTCTTTTTATTTTATTATTGGCACCACTAAGCATTATTGCTTAGCGCGTTGCTTTTGCCACGCGTAGGTTCTGGAGATACTTACCGAGAGCCCAGTAGACCACAGACTGGGTGAGACCTCCTGCAGCTCTGCATAGTGTCCGTGTCACCTCACCATCTTCAGTGCATTGGTAGGACACTAGGTTTCATTTTGGTATTTTGTAACTAACTTTTATTTCCTTTTGTGTAATTGAAACTTATGTAATGTATTTTGATGTTCATGTAAATAATGAAAATTATAGTTATGAATGGAAAATTTGAGTATTTATTTATTACTTGTATATGAATACCATGAGAAATGAATGTTTGAGAAATGGAGATGTTGTTGAAAAAAAAAAAATATTGAGATTTTGATATTGGAGTTTGAGAATGATCGAATATGATTATTGGAAGTGATTTTTTCACAGGTTCCGAAGAACTGTTTTCTCTATTTTTAGCCGGTACTCTGCCGGATTTTCTATAAAATTTTCGAAACCTCAAATAAATTATAATTTCAATAAATGACTTAAATGAATTATATTTCACAAGTTATATTCAAAACTATGATAAAAAAATTAATTAAGATAAAATAGAGTGTTCTAAAATTTTAGTGTGACTTATCTTACTCGGATATACTGTAGACGGATAAGGGGTGTCACATTTAGTGGTATCAGAGCACGGTTTAGGCGTTTCTGGGCCTAGATTGAGTCCATACCATGCATTGCATTTGTAAGAGTCGAGGTGACACTAATGCAGATCTGTTTGTCTTTGTTATTTTGAATAGGATATGGACCCTACATCTCAGAGGCGCTTGAGGAGGAAGTGGAGAGTCATGCTCCACCCGCAGAATCGAGGCCGGGGTAGGGAGAACTGCTCCGCCACTCAAGCGAGCTGCTCGCGGCCTCCACAAGCCATGTTCCAGCAAATGGCCGAATTCTTTAGACAAATGGCTGGGGTAATGCCAGCACCACCACCACCACCACCTCCACAGCAGAAATCACACCTGGAAAAATTGAGAAAATTTAGAGCAGTGGACTTCTTTGGCAAGAGAGAAGATGATTTTGTTGCAGCCGAAAATTGGTTGAACAGAACAGGCAGAGTTTTAAAACAACTCCACTGCACTCCAGAGCAAAATCTAGAAGCTGCTGTATCTTTGTTGCAAGATGATGCATATGAATGGTGGGATATGGTGTCCAGTGAAGTGCAACCAGAAGTAATAACTTGGGACTTCTTCCTCTCAGAATTCAAGAAGAAATATGTGGGTAGTGTATACCTGGAAGAGAGAAGAAGAGAGTTCATTAACCTGAGGCAGAAACAGCTAACAGTGGTCGAGTATGAAAAGGAATTCGTCAGATTTAGCCGCTATGGAAGGGAGATAGTCCCTAATGAGGCCGAAAGGTGTAAGAGATTTGAAGAGGGATTAAATGACAACATAAAGATCATGATCACTGCCTTGGGAATCATCGACTTCACCAAGTTAGTGGAAGCTGCAATAAAGGTTGAAAAGGTTAGAATAAGTGAGCAGATCAGAAGAGAGAGACAGCAGAAGAGGGGCCCGGGTCAGTCTAGTTCATCTCCTACACCTGGAAGAAGTTCAAAGGTCCACCTGCACAGAGTTCAGGTCAACCACAAGGTCAGGGTCAGTCTCAGGGGCCCAGGCCACAGTTTACCCCTAGGAGAGGTCAGTCCACACCATCAGTGGGCAGCTCTCCAGGGATGGGGTTCAGGGGACCAGCCCCAGCATCTTCTACATGTCCACATTGTCTGAAATGGCATAAGGGGGAGTGTTGGAGAGTGACTGGTGCCTGCTTAAGGTGTGGGTCGATAGAGCATCAGTTGAGGAACTGTCCACGCAGAACTACTACAGCTGCTCTAACACAAGCAGACAGACATACTCCTGCACCACAAAGAGGTAGGAAATCTGACAAATCTGAGGCAGTGGGACCATCACAAAGGCTTGCATCTGAGCCAGCAGAGAGGCCTGAGGGCAGACCACCTGCCAAAGCCTATGCCATGAGAGCTCAGGAGGAGCAAGATGCCCCAGATGTCATCAGGGGTACGTTCTCCCTCTACAATGCACCTATGCATGCATTGGTGGATCCAGGATCCACTCATTCATACATCTGTATCAACTTACCTATAGAAAGGGGGATACTAGTAGGGGAGAGTGACCAAGACATTCTGATCACTAATCTATTGGGCCACAGTGTAGTGGTGAACAAAGTGTACAAGGGTTACCCGTTGAGGATTCAGGGGTATGAATTCTCGACAGATCTAATTGAGTTGCCCTTCCACGAGTTTGATGTGATTTTGGGAATGGACTGGTTGTCACATCATCAGGCAATAGTAGATTGCAAATTGAAGAGAATTTCTCTGAAAACTTCTGAGGGTAATGAGATCACTGTTGTGGGTGAAAGGACAGATTTCCTGTCCAATGTTATCTCAGCCATAACTGCAAGAAAATTGATGAGAAAAGGCTGTGAAGCCTACCTAGCACATGTGGTGGATACTAGGCAGGCTAAGCCAAACCTGAGTGATATACCCACAGTAAGAGACTTCCCAGAGGTATTTCCTGAAGAGTTGCCTGGTTTGCCACCAGAAAGGGAAGTTGAATTTGCTATTGAGACACTGCCGGGTATAGCACCCATTTCCATTGCTCCTTATAGGATGGCACCCACTGAATTGAGGGAGTTGAAAACTCAGTTGCAAGAGTTGCTTGATAAGGGGTTCATACGCCCTAGTGTGTCACCATGGGGAGCTCCAGTGTTGTTTGTAAAGAAAAAGGATGGGACTTTGAGGCTATGCATCGATTACCGGCAGTTGAATAAAGTGACTGTGAAGAACAAATATCCGTTGCCTAGAATTGATGATCTATTTGATCAGTTGAAGGGAGCAGGAGTATTTTCAAAAATTGATCTCAGATCAGGGTATCATCAGTTAAGGGTGAAGGATGCAGATGTGCCAAAGACTGCATTCAGGACCCGATATGGGCATTATGAGTTCCTAGTGATGCCCTTTGGCCTAACAAATGCACCAGCGGCATTCATGGACCTTATGAACCGTATCTTCCATCCACACTTAGATCGGTTCGCAGTGGTCTTTATTGATGATATTTTGGTGTATTCCAAGACCAGGGAAGAACATGATGGGCATTTGAGGATTGTTTTGCAAACCCTGAGAGAAAAGAAGCTGTATGCTAAGTTGTCCAAGTGTGACTTCTGGTTGAATGAGATTGCATTCCTTGGACACATAGTGTCAGCTGATGGGATTAGGGTGGATCCCAAGAAAATAGAAGCAGTAATGGAATGGAAGCCTCCCAGGAATACAACTGAGGTCAGAAGTTTCTTGGGGCTAGCTGGGTATTACAGAAGATTTATGAAGGGATTTTCCTTAATAGCTGCTTCAATGACCAAGTTGTAACACAAGAACGTCAGATTTGACTGGAATGACTAGTGTCAGACCAGTTTTGAAAAGTTGAAGGTTATGTTGACAGAGGCACCAGTGTTAACACAGCCAGTGTCAGGAAAGGACTTTGTGGTCTACAGTGATGCCTCTGATAATGGGTTAGGGTGTGTATTGATGCAAGAGGGGAAGGTGGTCGCTTATGCTTCCAGGCAGCTAAGGCCACATGAATAGAATTACCCTACCCATGATCTAGAGCTTGCAGCAATTATCTTCGCACTGAAGATATAGAGGCATTACTTGTATGGTGAAAAGTGCTACATTTACACGGACCACAAAAGCCTGAAATACTTGCCAACCCAGAAGGAGCTCAACCTTAGACAGATACGATGGATTGAGTTCCTGAAGGACTATGATTGTGTAATTGACTACCATCCTGGGAAGGCAAATGTAGTTACTGATGCTTTGAGTAGAAAGTCCATCACAGCTTTGAGATCATTGAATGCCCGTCTATCTTTGGTTCGAGATGGAGCTATTTTGCTGAGTTGCAAGTGAGGCCAAACCTGCTACAGCAGATTTTAGATGGGCAGAAGGTAGATGAGAAGCTAATGGCTATTATGAGCAAAATCCCAGAGGGAAAAACAGTTGACTATGAGGTGAAAGCAGATGGGTGTCTGCACTACAAAGGAAGACTGTGTGTACCAGATAATGGAGAATTGAAAGCCAGTATTCTAAAAGAGGCACACACCAGTGTATATGCTATGCACCCAGGAAGTACAAAGATGTATCATGATCTAAAGCTTCAGTATTGGTGGCCTGGTATGAAGAAGGACATAGCTGACTATGTGACTAAATGCTTGACATGTCAGCAAGTCAAGGCAGAACATCAAGTTCCATTAGGTTTGCTACAGCCTATACGCATACCTGAATGGAAATGGGATCGGGTCACCATGGATTTTGTAAGTGGTCTACCTCTCACCCAGAAGAAACATGATGCAGTATGGGTGATAGTAGATAGATTGACGAGTCAAGACACTTTCTCGCCGATTAGGACTGACTACTCACTGGAGAAGTTAGCAGAATTGTATATCAGTGAGATAGTTAGACTACATGGAATTCCACTTTCCATCATATCTGATCGAGACCCAAGGTTTACATCGAGATTTTGGAAGAAGTTGCATGAGTCCTTGGGTACACAACTCTACTTCAGCACAGCTTTCCATCCTCAGACGGATGGGCAATCAGAAAGAGTAATCCAGGTAAAAAATTGAATCAATTGAATTAATACAAATATTGAATGAAAATGATAATAATAACATGAAATATATGTCAGGTCCTTGAGGATATGCTGAGGGGTTGTGTCATTGAGTTTGAGGGAAGTTGGGATAGATACCTCCCACTGGCAGAATTTGCATACAACAATAGCTACCAAGCTAGTATCCAAATGGCCCCGTATGAAGCACTGTATGGGAGGAAATGTAGAACTCAGCAGTCTTTGGACTGAATTGGGCGAAGACAAACTGGTAGGGCCCGACCTGGTGAAACAGACTGAGGAGAAAGTAAAACTAATCAAAGCCAATCTGAAGGTTGCCTCAGATAGACAGAAATCTTATGCCGACCTGAAGAGAAAAGAAATAGAATATGCGGTTGGCGATAAAGTGTTCCTCAAGGTGTCACCGTGGAAGAAGGTACTGAGGTTTGGAAGAAAAGGTAAGTTGAGCCCTAGGTTCATTGCCCCATATGAAGTCATTGAACGTGTGGGTCCAGTGGCCTATAGGCTAGCTTTACCACCAGAACTGGACAAGATCTACAATGTGTTCCACGTGTCTATGCTAAGAAGATACCGCTCAGATCCTTCACATGTCATCTCCATGGAAGAAATTGAAGTACAACCAGATTTGACATATGAAGAAGAACCCATAAGAATTCTGGCTCGGGAAGTTAAAGAATTGAGGAATAAGCAGATTCCACTGGTGAAAGTGCTTTGGAGGCACCACAACACCGAAGAGGCAACTTGGGAAAGTGAAGAGACGATGAGGCAATAGTTCCCTAAACTGTTTGCATCAGGTAAATTTCGAGGATGAAATTTAAATTAGAGGGGAAGAGTTATAACACCCTTCCTGTAGCAACTCCGTACATTCTACTGTTCCGGTGACCAATGTCGGACCGGACAGCTAGAACATTCGGAAAAATATTTAAACTAAAGTGAGAAACTATAATTAACTCAAATATTAATAAGAAAAATTTAGTAAAAATTTTAGAAATAAAATACAACCAAGTTAAACGAGCAGGTGCCTTAACGATGAGTAACCTAGTGAAAAGTTGCGGTTCTCGCAACTAGGAGCCCTAGACCCAAGGGAAAAATCATAAAATAATTTTTGGGACTCCAGAGAAGGGTCATTAAGGTTCCTATGGCATTAGAATGCCAAGTAAATATTTAAAAATTTTTTTCAATTGGTACAGACAATTTTGACCCGTTAAGCCAAACGGAGGGCATTTTGGTCATTTCACATTCAGAGGCGATTTTTGACCGACTTGTCCCGTTAAGTAAATAATTATTTTGATCTAAAATGTGAATAAATATTGTTGAAAATTGAATTGAAAATGAGCAGAAAAGAAAAGAAAAGAAAAATAAAGGAAATTAGGGATAATGACATCACATGATGTCATTTATATACTCCCAACCAATCAAAATTTAACAAGCCTTCTTAAAACACTTAAAAGAGACAAAATGGACCAAAAAAATTCTGGTGTCTTCCTTTTTCTTCAGCCAGCCGAAATTTCTTTTCCTCTTCCTCCATAACTTTTGTTCTTTCGTGCCTTCAATCCCTTGATTTCTCATCCCAAATTCTATAAAGTCATTCACTAAAAATTGTCACCCAACCTTGCTAGAGTGTTTGTCAGCCAAGAAAACAAAAGAAAGTGAAGAATTCATAAGAGAAAATTCTGCCCTACTAAGGTTAGTGCTTATTTATGCATATATCTCTCTTTATTCCATTTTAGGGACTTAAAATGAGTATGAAATTGTAAATTAAATGAAATAAAACTTATGTGTATGTACACCATGGAATTTGGCAGCCCTAAGGAAGGGATAATGTTGATTATTTTGATGGTTTTGATGGGTTTAGAGTGGACTAGAAATGGTGTTTAAAGTGTATATATATATTGATAATGAATTAGTGTGTTTAACTAAGGTATGTTATGAGAATTGGAATGGAGAATTAGGGTTTTGGAGAGAAATTTAGACTTTGCTTATGTAATAGTGAATGAACATTCTAATGGTCAATTAGTGACCATTTGAGGTAAATTGACCACAATTTGGAGTGAATTGTAGCATTAGAAATCTGATTTGGTATGCTGCCTAGGTGACCTGCAGGTGTGGCTGTGAGTCCAGCCTGTTTGGACAGCCATAACTTGGCTTGTAGAGGTCCAATTGGTGTTTGGCCAATTGGAAATAAAACTAGACACATAATGGCACAACTTTGGTGAAGAAACCATGCCCATAAGAGCAAACTAAGTGGACCAAAAACCTGCCCCAATCCGGGTGTCCTGCAACCAGTTTCTGCAGAATGACCAAATGAACAGTGATTGTTCATTTGACCATAACTCATTGTAGAATGGCCCAATTGACCTGAAATTTTTACAGCAACAAGCTAAGATATAGACCAACAACTTTCATGAAGAAACCTACCCCAAATTATGACCAGAACCTATCCAACAATTGAGTTGCAGTCACTGTTCACTGCACTGTAGATATGGTCAGCCCTGAAAATTTTCAATCCGGCTAGTTGTGGTTTTTGGACCATAACTTGAGCTACAAAACTCCAAATGGAGTGATTCAAAAAACGAAATTCAACTAGACAAAATAAGGAACAACTTTCATGTTTATCATTTTCCCAAATTCCCACTGCAACAGCAACTAATGGAATAGTAAAGATAGTGTATGAAAACTGAAAATTCTGCTCCATTAGTGTTAAGCTTAGAAATGGTATTGTTAACCAATACCAACAAATTTTGAATGTAAAATGTGGTATGTTGGGAGTGTTAAAACCAATGTACCTATTTTCTATGCAAAAGTCAACATTTTTGTTGACTAATGAAGGGAATAGTAACACCAAAACTTGAAATTCAAAAATTGAAAAATTCAAAAGTATCAAATGCCCTAGTATACCTAACAAGATTGGTTTGGATAGTTTAGCATACCAATAGGATTCAGTTAGCAGTACTGCACATGGCATTATGCCATTCTGTGATTTCATGGTTTTTAGCCATTTTGACATTATGTTGATACTTGGCCTTGTGCCTAATGTTATTACAGCTTATTAGCTATTCTGTTGCACACCGGGAGACACATATGTGACCGATGGTGTGACGGCCCGAGGTACTTGATACCCAGTGCCAGTTTACCCATTTATCCAGTCCAGTCATCCAGTATAGGTTACTTGGGCAACCAAAAAAATAAAAGTGGACAAATTTAATGAAATAACGAATATAACAAGTACAAAATAAGTAAGACTACAAATGCTCATCAAAAATCTATTTGCAATAAGACATCAATACATTCACTGCATATTTATTTTATGTTATTTCTTTTTATTTTATTATTGGCACCACTAAGCATTATTGCTTAGCGCGTTGCTTTTGCCATGCCTAGGTTCTGGAGATACTGACCGAGAGCCCAGTAGACCACAGACTGGGTGAGACCTCCTGCATAAATTAAATTTTGGAAGATTAGGGTTTATGGGGAAATTAAAACTTTGGTGCTAGAGAGTGAAATTGATGTGTGTAATGTTATATTATGACTACTTATCATGAATTGAATGTGGATTGATGTTAGTTGATGGAAGGAGTTAATGGAATGGCATGGATTAGGGGAAATTACAAACTAAGGTTTTGGAAAATTGGGGGTTTTGTGCTAGAAAGTGCCATTGATGTGTTTAATGTTAAATTATGGTCATTTGGGGTGAATTAAATGTGAATTAAGGTTGGTTAGTGGAAGTAATTGAAGAAATAAAAATTTAACATAGGGCATAATTTTACACACTGAGTCCAGTGTGTTTGACAACTCATAAGTTGAGCTACACACCTCCAATTGGTGTGAAACCACTTGGAAATGAAACTTAAGATATAGGGCTAGAATTTTCATGAAGAGACCTAACCCAGAAACTGCCCAGAAATTGTGTGAAACTTAGCTTGAACCTGGAGATGAAATTCTGGAATCTGCAGTGTGCTAACATGAACAGTAAACTTTGTAATGTCATAACTCTCTCCAGAAAACTCCAATTTAGGTGATTCTTGAACTGATGGAAACCTAAAATATAGTAGAACATTTCATATGAAGAACTTAAGGCCAAATTATGAACTTAACTCAGTCAAATTATTGGACAAATCTAAGTCACCAAATCTGCCAGAGTCAGCCCCATGTGAACAGTAAAATTTATTTGACTATAACTTTGGCTACACAAATCCAAATAAGGTGATTCAAAAAGAGAAATAAAGATGAGACTTAGAGGGACAATTTTCATGAAGAACACCTCATCAAATTATGATTGGAACTAGGTAAAAATTGGGCTCAAATATTAGAGCACCAAGCTGTCCAAAATCCAAAACTCTTTAAAATTTACAAAGCTAACTTGGGATGCATTAGACATTCATGTAATGAGTACTTGGCAGCAATTGAGATAAGTATTAAGGTATTCTATTTGTGTATTTTCAGTAGAAAAAGAGGTTGAGACGGACAAGGAGAAGTAAGTAAAGATAAAGGAGTTCATTTAAGGTTTGTGCACAACTAGCCTTTTTCTTCATTTTTAAACTTGTAAATTGTTTGGAATGTGTTTATTTGAATGAGTTTTTTTTTGAATGAGATATGATTTTTCTCTTGCATTTGAGAAATTTGTGTGTTGCCACCCCTTTATGGGTTTTATGATGATTTGAATATGTTTATTGTTTTGCAAATGTGATTATTAATTTAGAAACTCTTGAAAATTGTTTTGAAACCACAGTTAGCATGACAATTCCTTCAGAACTCCCCAGTATTAATGGCTACTTGAGGTTTGATATTTGATATGATTATGTCCCCCCATTAATAACGGTTAGTGGGGTGAGACTATATGAGTCCTCATTAGCTAGCTAGCCCTTCTTTCATTAATAATGATTAGTGAGGTTGAGATTGCTTTGTCGTGGTATACAACATGGCATTGATCGTGAAATTTTGTGTCATAGTCTAAACTGTGTGTTGATGTTGGCAACACTTATGCTTTGTGAATGGTGATTTGTAAAGTATGATTTCTCATTCAAAATGTGATTTCAATAAATGATTCTTATGGACTTAGAAAGTTTTTTGATGCTATCATGATTATGAAAATATATGATTTCTTGTATTTTGACAAGTTGTGTTTTACCTTAAGTTTTAAAGTTATTAGTTGTGCACAACTGAGTGATATACTCAGCGATAGCTTATTTATGCTATCACCGGTAAGGAATAGGAGAAGGTTACTGAGTGAGAGACTTATAGCAGCTTTTGTATTGATTATGGGTATTTACATTAGGTATACCCTTGTAATTCTTTTGATGTATTTTGTACCTATATGTATGGATGTACAGGCATTGAGCAGTTTGTATTTAAAAGCATTACATTGCTATCACATTTTGAGTTTGTAACTATTTGTATATTATTTTGAGACTTATGCAAAATGTATCTTTTGTAGTAATAAGTTTATTTCCTCTAATGAATGTCTACTTGCTATATAATTGAATTTTAACTATTCCCATGCTGTTTTCTGCAAAAGAATTGATAAGATAAAAAGCTATAATTTGTTTAAAATCCCTTGTAGCATAATTAATGGGTTATCGATAGGTGTAGTTCGATAATTCATTAGGTATGCTACGGGAACATGTCATGCCTTACAAGGGATAAGGTGTGACAACTAAAGTTGAGATCAGTTTTGCCGATGGCAATTTTGCTACCTTGAATGCGTCTAGAGCATCTAAAAATGCTAAGATCGATTGTAAGCATAACTAAGTTCTAAGTCGACCCACAGGGTACTCGAATTGGGCTAGGAACTTAGTCTCGGGTGCTAGAAGGCTAACATCGGTCCTAATGCACCTATATGAAGCCTAAATTGTGCTAATAATTTTCATATAGTTATATCTTATAAATGGGAATTAAAAGGGTTCGAAAATCTCACAGATCGATCTAGGTTGTCTGACAATCACTTTTTCTCAAACGATGTCCTATCAAATAGGGTTGGTCCTATCTTCAAGGTTTCGACAAAGTGAATCCATTATTGGTCTCAGATAGTCTATCTGAAAGTTGCAACAAACCCCATATTAATTCTTAAGAGTTCTCTCCTACGAAGAAGAAGGTCAAAATACCTTTAACCTTGAAATTGACAAATGAAGATCAAATTTAATTATTTTTTCTTTAATTCTATAAAAGGTAAATGTAATATGTTGTGATCTGCTCATTATTATTTTTTTAGAAAATGATTCGGTCATTCTAAAATAATACTACAAAGATAGTAATGTTTCCTTTAGGACATGGTCATCATTAAAATAGTGATGATATTTAATTTGTGAAAAAGACAAAAAAAAAAACATTTAGATGTGCAAAAAGTAATTTTTAATTTCATGATAAGGTGAAGGAGAAAAATAAAAATATAATGAAGTGTTTTCTAATAATTCTTCTTTTGAATTTTTTTTCCCTTTTTTTTAAGGAAAAATTTGTTTTCCTTTAACAATTTGCACATTTCTATAAACTAAGCATTCAAGCCTAAAAACAAAAAAGTCATCTAATTTCTATGAATAACAAAAATAAAACAAGAAAAGTTTTTATAACTTTGAATAATAAGGTCTCTTTCTTTCTTAACCTTTTAGAATTTTAAGTTTTATTTCAATTCTTTGGATGTATGGAACTCAAGAATATTAAAATGAGACCAAGAAATTATAAAAATTATTTACACTCAATTAGAATTGGTTATTGGAATATTTTGCAAGTTCATACAATTTGTGTGATATTGCTTGTATGTTCATAATTCATGTACCAGTTAGAATTTTTTTAGGATTTCCAACTTTGATGGTTAAATAAAACCTAGTGGTCTAATGAAGGAGAAAACCATGGAATATAAAAAAAAGATATATAAGAGTAAACTTGAAAAAAAAAATCCAAATTTCCAAATTGGAAAAAGTAAATGTTGTAAATTTACATTTAAACTGCCAAAATTAAGTTGCAATTGTTGAAAATCGTTTACGTTACATGATAAGAGGTGAAAAAACCACATCACTGAAGGATAGTTTTGTTTTAGTTTGGAATAAGGAGAATGATAAAAGAAATTTTATTCCAAATATATGATATAAGAAATTTTTTAAAAAGTGATTTAAAAATTATATGTAATAAGGAAAATGAGGGAAACAAATTTGAAATAAAACAATCACAATTACTTTTTTCTTTTATCAATTTCCTTCATGTAATAGGCATTCCCTACATAACATCTCATGAAAGGATCAAACGCTTACAAGCAGATTTTCCTATAAAAAAAAATGTCTAACACAAGCATATTGGTATGAAATGAAAATTTTAACCATTAGTTGTAATTTTCGTTATTTTAGTAGAAAAATGGAGTGAATTAAGCTCAAAACAAACTATAGACTCACAACTAAGAGTTCGAAACAATTTTCTCAAGAAGAAAAAAAAAAGAATAAAGGAATTGCAAACTATAGTCAAGCCATTAAAAATTATTTACTTATCTTGCTCAAAACTATGCCAAGACTAATTTTGCTTAGAGTTGTTCTTATGATCTCTTCATAGATTAGTATACATTGGCCAAAGATAAAATTCTGGTGGGGCAACTAATATGCACATATATTTTTATACATAGGAAACATTCAGAGAGCCTTTTTGGGAAGCATGATTCCATTTTCATATAACTTTCTAACAAAATTTCTAAATTGCACATGTAGCTAATATACATTTATCTATATAATTAACGAATATATTTAGTGGAAACATTAAGCAATTTAATTTCTAAGTAACAAAATAACAAATGATTTATATAATCGTCAATCACTTTCCAAAGTTATATTAGACATTGATCAAATCTCTTGCAAATACTAGCTCGTAAACAAATTTTAAATGTGTTCTGCTATTAAAAAATTAAGGTTGCATTTAGAAATATGCAGAAGTTGCATTGCTTTCCACTGGTTATGTGGTTTGTGGAGGGTAAGCGAAACAAAGCAATTAAACAGTGTTCTTACTTGATTCTTCTGTTCCAAGTAACAAAATGCAAAATCTTGTAGGCCTATTTCACACACAATTTGCCATCACCAAATGAGCCTCTAACTCTCTTTCTTTTTGGAGCTAATGAAGTGCATGCATATCATAAAGCAACTGCATGTTCGTTCAAACCACTCTTAACATTTGTCACTATTTCACCCAATGTTTATTCACTCACTATCTAGAGCTTATGTTAAATCCTATCACCCTCTTCAAACCCCTTCATATTTTTCAAAATTTCAAGGGTGGATAAGATGTAGATCATAGCTCCAGAAAGTGTAAAAAAATCCTCTATTCAACAAAAGGGCTCAATGGTGTTGTAATTCTTTCCATGAACATTCCCTACATAAGGTTTTCATGGATTTTTTGTTTAGTTCATGGTTAAGGAGTTGAAAAATTCCCTGCTCATTGGATAGATTAAAACTCACACTCTCCTCTTTCAGCTCCTGCAAAAAAAAAAAAAAAAAAAAAAAGAATCAATTAATAACCTCAATATGTTTTGTTAAATGTAATAAGGTAAAGGAATAATGTGTTAAGATACCTATATTTGGTGGATTCAACTTCTTACCTACTAGGGGCGATGGAAGATGTGAGAACCTACTTTTGAATTGCCATGAACATCAATCTTGTTATGTTTAGATTGCTAGAATGTATAAAATTATGAACATATTGGAGCATAGATAATAAATTGCTTCAAGAAACTATCACAAATATTGTAAAAGATCATGGAGTTTTATATGGTTTAATGACTTCAGTTTTCTTAATAAATCAAAGACATTGTTGTAGACTACATAATTAAAATTTCAGATTTTATTTTATTTTGAAGAGTCTATTGCATTAATGACAATAAGATATTAATACACCATACTAGTAAGATTAACTGCATTTATGTCAAAGGGTTGCTAAAAATTATATTTCTCATAAATTTTATCTTACATAATGACATTTTCTTTTAATATAAAATTTTATTATGATGTTATTTGATAAAAAATTTTGATAATCCAACGCTCCCCGCATAATATAGTACATGTAAGATTTTAATTTGGACAATCTCTTCTTCTTAAGAATTTTCCATCTATGAAAAATAACAAAATTATTACTTACAATTAGAGCAATTTGCCTTCACTCAAATAAATGTCAATTTGCTTCTCATCATTTATGAAGGGTCCCACAGATTTTGAGTACAAAGAAGATTATTTTATTGTGTGTTGAGAATATTCACTAATCTCCCTTAAAACAATTATTGTGATTTTTACAAAATATACAATGGAGAAATATTAGAATACAACCAGCTTTATTATAAGTATTAATTGTAATCCCATCATAATCAATGGTGAAAGTGTATTTATTTACAACGGTTGCATTGAACAATTTTTTTTTTATCTTATATTGCATAAATAAATGATTAAAGCCACAGTAAATTTACGTATTTGATAGAAAAAAATATGAAGCAGTTAAAGTAAACATAAGTATATGTGAATGAAAAAAATATGAAGCACTCAAAGCAAATATGTGTATTAGATTCACTAAATAAATTGATCTTATTTTTTTATTTTTTCTATCATGCAAAAATAAATTATTAGAACCATAGAAAATCTAAGTATTTGATTGATAAAATATGTATATGAAGTAAATCTATGCGTGAGATTGAAAAAAATCTAAAGCATGTAAAACAAATCTAAGTATCAGATTCATTAAATAAGTTTTTCCTTTTTTTATTCCTTTTATCAAATATAGATTGCAAAAATAAATGAATAAAACTATAGCAAATCTTAGTATTTAATTAGCAAAATATATAGTGTTTAAAGTAAATCTAAGTATGAGGTGGAAAAAAAATGTAAAGCATTTAAAGCAAATCAAAGTACTAGGTTGATAAAATCTACAGAATTTAAGAAGGTTAACCTCTTTTCTTTTTAACAAAATATGTAATATTCAACAACCTTTATTTTTTCCCTTCTTTAACAAAATGATAACCAGATTTAAAATAAAATCATAATAAGAATACAGCAATAAAAAATTTCTCGATGATTTTGTTAAAAAGAAAAAGAATTTTGAAGATTGCGTTATATATGTAATACCCTCACCTTAGGTAGTCCGTACATCCTACTGTTTCGACGACTAATATTTGTTTGGACAGCTAGAATGCTTAAAACTACACTTAAACTAGGGTGAGAAGATATAAATTGATGAAATAAAGATAAAAAAAAATTAAGAGAAAATAAAAAAAATGAAATGTAACTAGATTAAAGGAGCCGGGACCACGGCGATGGGTGGCTGTACTGGGAAGCAACTGAGAAGACAGTTGTCGACCCTAGACCCGCGAGGAACCCTAGAAAATAATTTTCAAGACTTAATTAAAGGTTTACTGAGGTATAAATGATATTAAAAATCTCAAAGAAAGATTCAAGAAAATTTATTAATCGGTACAGACAAAAATAACCCGATAAGCATAATGAAGGTATTTTGTTCATTTCAACCCCAGAGTTGAATTTTGACTTAAATGTCAATTAAAATAAGAGAGATTAAAACACAAAAAATAAATTAAAATCATGAAAAATGCAATTGAAATGGGAAAAGAAAAGAAAGAAAATCAAATATAAATATATGAGTTATTATATGAGTTATTACTAAGCATGATGCAAATATTACATCATTAATATTTTATGCAATTTACCATAGGATATATATATGCATAAGATGACAAGAATCTAACCACTCAAAGTCATTTTCATCTTCTTCCTTCTTCAACTCTCCCATGGCCGGACCTTGCTTCCTTCTTCCTCCATGGATTTTCTTCTTTCTAAGCCTTGAATCCCTTCCATTCTCACCATAATTTTCATAAGTCCCTTTATTAAAATTTATCCCAACACCTTGGGAAGTCTATTGGCATCCAAGAAAGAAAAGATTGGTGAAGTTTTGGCAACTTGAAGAAGTGTCCATTAAAGGTTAGTGAAAGATTTATCTTACCTCTCTTCTTTAATCATGCTAAGCATGTTGAAATGAGTTGGTATGATAAGAAAATTAAAGAAAATGATGAGTATTTGAAAACCCTAGAATTCGACAGCTTTGGGAAACATGGGGGTTTGATAAATTTATGCATGTAAATTGTGATTAGTGGTGTTGATGAATTCTTGACTATAACGATGATTAATGATGTTGAATGATGAAGTTACATGCATTAGAAACTTGAATTTGCATGAGTATGCTTGACTTTGACACTTTGAGTTGGGGTTTTGACCTAACTATTGGAGATTTTATGTAATTACTGGAATTTGACTATGTTGAGTTGAATTGATGACATTTAGAAGTGCCATGAATACCAATTTGTAGTTTGGGAGTTACAGGAAATGAATTGGGAGTGTACATTTTCTTTATAGGTTTGGGACTCTATAAGTCCAGTGTGTTTTTTGAGCCATGACTGAATTTGTGTTGCTCCAATTGGAATGAGGCCAATTGGAGGTGAAACTAGACCCAAAATACTCCATTTTTCATGAAGAAACCATGCTCAAATTCTGTCCACAAATTGACCTAATTACTGTTCCAATCCGGCTAACCATACAATGAACCCAAAAAAATGACCAAATAAATAGTACACATTCATTTGGTCATAACTCCCTCTAGACAGGTCCAAATGACCTGAATTTTATACCATTGAAAAGCTTAGACATAGTACTACAACTTTTATGAAGGACACAGAGCCCAAAAATGCCTCTAACCAAACCAAATTGCTGGCCCAAGTTAAGTCACAAAACTGTCCAGAACCATATTGCCCAAAATTTGCTGGACATAGGCCTACCCAACCAGTTTTGGCAAAAAGGCCATACCTTGGTCTACAAAAATACAAATGTAATGAGACTAGTGGAAAATTTTTTCTAAGACATAAATATACAATATTGCTATTTTGACTAAAACCTATAAATCAAGGGAACTCGGTCAATTGGCTAGGTCAAATTAGCATACAAATTCTGGAAATTGCCTAAGTGACCACTTGACCCTAGAACAGTCTTTTAGTTATATCACTCACTAGGAAACTCCAATTGGGAGCCATATTGTTCTGGAAACCTAAGGAATAGGGCTCCAACTTTGTTTTAGACACATTTCTGAAATTATGAATGTAAGAACCCTAAAAGTTGAGTCAAAGCCACTAACCTGAATTGGAATCCTGTTGGCGCAGGGCACACAAGTCCAGGCCAGTAATTTGGCTATAATTAATTCTACAAAACCTGAAAAATTGCAATTCAAAATTTTGAGTGACCATAAGACATAGGGCAACAATTTCTATGAAGAACACTAGGCTTAAAAGTGGTTGCAACCTATTCAATTAATTAGGTAATTCTAAGTCCCAAAGCTACCTAGTTAAGAAACCAGAATTAGAAAATGAACCAGTTATGGTTATTTGACCATAACTTGAGTTCCAGAAATCTAAATGTCATGATTCAAAAAGGGAAAAACAACTTCCATGAAGGAAGTATGGCCAAATAGTGGCCACAAACTAATCAAATTGATAGGTAAAGTTAAGATATTAAAACTGAACCTAAAGAAAGGTTCATGAGATAAATTATTTTATGGTAGGGTTTTAACCCTAATATGTTGCTAAACACTAAATTAAATGAAATAGGTATATGGGACCCACTTTCCCACTATAAATTGACTTGAAATTTCTAATAAGAAATTAATAATGCTTAATTGCCCAAAGTAAACCTAGGCTTATGTATATAGCTTGGATCTATTGGTATACCAATTAGGGACTATAAATAGTAGTACTGCCTACATGAATAATCATTGACCGACAAAATATGTCTGATATGATTGTTCTACAGGCTTTATGCCTGCCTGTTGGCTATTGTGCCTAATTTCATTTCTGGCTCTAAAAGCCTGCTCGCTGGCCTTGTGCCTAATATGACAATTATATACAGGGTAGACATATGGATGTCTAACTAGTATACTCCCATGTATCTAGCCTTTATAGTTTGTTATAAGTTACTTGGGCACTGATATGATTTTAAAAAGACTGAAAATGAAATAAATGCACAGATAAGATCCTAATAAATAAATTGATCCCAAAGTTAAATAAATTTGTAAAGACTTAGAATTTGTGAAATTTGCCTAGAATTATTATTTTTAATTATTTAGTTACTTTTCTTTAAAATTATGCACCACTAAGCAATTCATTTAGTGAGTTGGTTTTCCATCGCGTAGGTACTAGAGACCAGACACAGCCGCAGCAGTAGTGCCCTGATAGAGATTGACCAGATCTGACAGTGTCTGCTAGTCACCTCAGCAGTATTTATTTTGGTAGGGCCCATGTTATTTGATTTTGTATTTTGTTTATTATACATAAGTAGATACAGTGTAACTCATTTCGAACATTGTAAATAAATTGTAATTATATTTTGGATTGTAAATAAAGCTTGTGAACTTTTGTATATAAATTTCCATATGAATAAATTATATTATATTCTTGAAATTTATATGATCAATTACGAATGATGTGATACATGACAAGATGAATGGATCTAAATTAATTTGAACAGGTGAATAGTGGAACTCGCCAGATACTTATAAAACAAATGAGGCTTTGTCCGGATCTCCACATAAATAAATTGTGATAAAAAAAATTTACTACATATTTTTTATGAAGTTTAAAATTAACAATAGACATGACAAGATAAGATAGGGTGCTCCGGCATTGAATGTGGCACGCTTTACTCGGCTACATTGTAGACGGCTAAGGAGTGTCACAATATATATATATGATGTTTTTTCAGTTTTCAGTTTCACTTAGATGTTTTTAGTTGCATTTAAATCGTTATAACTAAAGTAAATTTGCATAGCATGACATGAAAAAGTCGCTGAAGGCATATTACTCACTTTAAAAATCTAGGTTTGAGTCCTCATTCCCCAATTCCCTTACTAAAAAAAAAAATAATAATAATAAATAAAGTGAGAGATTGATAAAATATGAAAATTTGAATAATGTGATCTTCCACAACCTTCTTTTATTGCTTATAAAATTTTCAAGAGATCTTTAATATTTGAAAGAAAGTTATTTACCTTTTTTAACTAATTACATAATACTGAAGTCATTTTCAAATTATGAAATTTCAAATTAATATGCAATATGAACATAATAAAAAAATGTCATTATAATCTACTCCTTATATATAAAAATTGTTAAGTGTAATTTATATAAAAGCAATATATTTGATAGTCACAAATATGTAAAAGTTGTATATTATTTTATAAATAAATTAAATTTTACTTTTTTGTTAGAGAAAATATATAAATTTCGAATATTAATAAAATGTATATTAATGAGGAAGAAAATTATTATTATTATTATTATTATTATTATTATTATTATTATTATTATTATTATTATGTAAAAGAACGCTAATAAATCTTATCCATCATCTATATGTGCACACTTTTCAATTATTTTATAAAACAATATTTATATAGCAATAGACAAATTTTATTTATTTTTTAACAATAAATTAATTCATTTTAAAAAAGATATTATGTGTCAAATATTTTTAAATTAAAATCATGTGATATCTGCAAAATTTTCGTGTCAAGTTATAAGTAATGACGTAGTGAGACCACACACTTATAAATGAGATTATTTAAATATAAAGATATGACCTAATATTATTTAAAAAATATGATATTAAACAATTCTTTGAATGAATATTTAAAATTAAGATTCATAGTAAAAACTAGAAGAATTTATGTTTAGAAAATCTCAAAACGGAGAATAGAATGTTGATTCAAGCCACAATAAAATTTAGAAGAATAAAATGTTAAAAAAATATAATTATTGTTACTATATAAAACGAATTTCGAAAAAAAGATTAAAATAAATAAAAAAGAATATTAAAATTTAGAAATTTGCGTCCATATATAATGTTATAAAGTATAAATATTATTATGTAAAGTGATAGCTGTTATTTAATTCATATGAATATACTCAACTCAACTCAACTCAACTAAGCTTTTATCCTAAAAATTTATTGGGGTCGGCTATATGAATTCTCTTTCTCAACTCTAAACGATTTTGGTAATACTTCTAGGTCATGTTGTACTACTCTCTTCCAAGTCAGTTTAGGTCTACCCCTTCTTTTCTTTCTATCCTCTAACCCAATGTGCTCTACTTGTCTAACTGAAGCATCTGCATGTCTAAGCTTCACATAACCAAACCATCTCAATCTCCCTTCTCTCAACTTATCCTTAATTGGCACCACTCCTACTTTTTCTCTAATAATCTCATTACGAACTTTATCTAGTCTAGTATGGCTACTCATCCACCTTAACATTCTCATCTCTGTAACTCTCATCTTAGACATATACGGCTCCTTCATTGCCCAACACTCACCACCATATAATATGGCAGGTCTCATGGCTGTACGGTAAAAATTTCCTTTCAATTAATTGGGAATCTTACGATCACATAAAACTCCCGTGGCATGTCTCTACTTCAACCATCCAGCTTTAATCTTATGACTAAAATCCTCCTCACATCCCCCATCAACTTGAAGGATTGAGCCCAGATATTTAAGGTAATTACTTTGGACCAATACCATTCCATCCAAATTAACTCTTTCCCTATCACCAGTTTGGCCTTCACTAAACTTGAAATGTATGTATTCTGTCTTCGTTCTACTTAATTTAAAGCCCTTGGATGGAGTACTTTTCCAAAGCTCTAACTTTCTATTGACTTCTTCTCGCATCTCATTTATCAGAACTATATCATCCGTAAATATCATGCACCAAGCTAACAATTAATACATGTCAAAATAACTTATCTAACAAATAATCTTATGGGTAAAACAAAAGGCATGCGACAATGAGCAAAGTAAGAAGTATAGGCACGTAAGATTAAATAGGAATAGAGAAAAACCTTAATAGTCTTACTATCACTAAACTAAAGAATGCTTTCAAAAACAGTTACCGCACATATTAGCTTTGCTATGATTTTGTGTGGAACTAAAAGTAAAGAATGCATAATGCAAGCCTCATAAGTAATCAAGCAAAACAACACTTAATTTAAAGCCCAAGATTGTAATGGAGAATTGTGACAAACCCCATACTAATTTATAAGATTTCTCTCCTACGAAGAAGGTTAAAATACCTTTAACTTTGAAATTGGAAAATGAACATCAAATTTAATTATTTATTTATTTTTTAATTCTATAAAAGGTAAACCTAATATATTGTGATTCACTCATTATTATTATTTTAGGAAAATGATTTGGCCATTACTAAAATGATACCACAAAAATAGTATTATTTGCATTAGGACATCGTCATCATTAAAATAGTGATGATAATTAATTAGTGAAAAAGACTAAAAAGAAAAAACATTTAGACATGAAAAAAATAATTTTTAAATTCATGATAAGGTGATGGAGAAAAATATATATATATATATAATGAAGTGTTTTCTAATAGTTCTTCTTTTCAAATTTTCTCTTTCCTTTTTTTTAAAAGGAATTTTTTTTCCTTTAATAATTTGTACATTTCTATAAACTAAGCATTCAAACCGAAAAAAAAAAAAAAAAAAAAAAAAGACAAGTCATCTAATTTCTATGAATAACAAAAATGAAACATGAAAAGTTTTTATATATTTGAATAATAAGGTCTCTCTCTTTCATAACCTGTTAGAATTTTAAGTTTTATTACAATTTTTTAGATGTATGAAATTCAAGGATGTTAAAAATGAGAACAAGAAATCATAAAAATTATTGACACTTGATTAGAATTGGTTGTTGGAATATGTTGCAAGTTTATACAATTTGTGTGGTATTGCTTGTTGTATTTATAATTCATGTACCAGTTGGACATTTTTTTAGGATTTTCAACTTTGATGGTTAAATAAAATTCTAGTGATCTAATGAAGGTGAAAACCATGGAAAGTTACATAAAAAAAATATGTAAGGGTAAAATTGAGAAAAAAAAATCCAAATTTCTAAGTTGGAAAAATTAAATGTCATAAATTTTTATTTAAATTGCCAAAATTAAGTTACAATTGTTGGCAATCATTTACTTTACATAATAAGTAGGAAGATATAGGTGAAAAAGTCACATCACTGAAGGGTTGTTTTGTTTTAGTTTGGCATAAAGAAAATGATATAAGAAATTTTATTCCGAATACAAGATATAAGAATTTTTTAAAAAAGTAATAAGGAAAATTGGAGAAACAAATATGAAATAAAAGAATTCACAATTACTTTTTTTTTCCCCTCATGTAATAGGCTTTCCCTAATATAACACTTCATGAGAGGATCAAAGGCTTACAAGCAAATTTTCCTATAAAAAAAAAAGTCTGACACAAGCATATTGGTATGAAATGAAATTTTTAACCATTGGTTGTAATTTTTGTCATTTTAGCAAAAAAGTGGAGCAAATTAAGCTAAAAACAAACTATAGACTCACAACTAAGAGTTCGAATTAAAATATTTTCTCAAAAAAAAAAAAAAAAGAATGAAGGAATTGCAAACTCTAGTCAAGCCATTAAAAATTATTTACTTCTCTCATCTTACTCAAAACTATGCCAAGACTACTTTTGCTTAGAATTGTTCTTATTTTCTCTTCATAGATTAGTCTACGTTGGCTAAAGATGAAATTCTAGTGGGACAACTAATAAGCACGTGCATTTTTATACATAGGAAACATTCAGATAGCCTTTTAGAGAATTCCATTTCCATGTAACTTTTTAACAAAATTTCTAAATTGCACATGTTTATACTGGTTTATATATAGGATAAAAATTATTACAATATTTATATTGGTCCATACCGCATGGGGCAACTATGGGCTACGGGCCAAGGCCTATCAACCTTGCTTTCCAATACCACCACAAACCTCGCTTTTTATTCCAATTAAGTCAATGCATGAAGCTTTCTGGTTGGGCTATAATTTGGGTCAATGAAGATATATCTAAAATTCAAGCTACATAAAAATAACAATTCCCCTAGGCTTGAATTCCCTCCATCATTAACAAAATCACCACAACACTCTGTCTTGTCATATGCCCTCGCAAGGGCACTACAGAGTGCTATAAACACCAACCATGTCTAGGCAATGCCTAAACTTGCTGGCTGGGCTGGCTGGGACTGTGACATCTCTTACCCGTCTACAGTATAGTCAAGCAAGGTATATAACATTCGGTGCCGGAGCACTCTATCTTATCTTGTCATGTACATTATTAATTTAAATTCCATTTACTAGTATTATTCCATGTGTAGGATTTTTTTTTTTATCACATTTCATTTTTATGGAGATCTGAACGGAGTCTCCTCTATTTTTATTAGCGTTTGGCGAATTCTATTATTTACCTGTTAAAAACTCATATCAATATTTTTCAAATTATATCTCATTATCAATTCATGTGAAACACATTTCATTTCATTAATAGAATTCATACACAAAATTTTCAAATTTATTTACAATCACAAAATTATTTACATCATTTACATATGTACAATATGAAGGAGCGGAAGCATGGTGATTTGTTCATTAGAGCATTGAATCTCAAAAATTTTCTTCTAGGGTTTCATGCATCATGCCACATCTCTTATGTGCCTAATTAATTTCAATGCTCAATTGCATATTAAAATACTTTTAATATGTATTAGGATCTATGCTTGCCATTCAAGATTGTGAATTAACAAATTAATTCATTTAAACCCTAGTTTAAAAGAGGAGTTTGAGCACTAAGCTCTTTGATGCACTATGGATGCAATTGACACCTTTAGGAAGTACCTAGGACCCCAAGTGTTGTCCCTCTAGCTTGTCCACACCAAGATCACTAATGGGCAGCCCCCAAATCAACTTCTTAAGCCTTGCCAACTAATTATAATTTGGGTTCTTACTTTTAGAGAGGTTGTATGTGTGTATAGGACACTAGAACAATTTCTAGCAATTTTAATTCAAAGAAACCAAGAGATTTTTCTTTGAATCAAGTGAGAAAGGAAGAGAGGAGAGAGTGAACCTTTTGTGCCGTCCACTTTTAGAGAAGAAGAAGAATGATTTATTTCTTCTTTCATTTCCTTTTATACTTAGGTCATTAAGTCACTTAAATCCTATGCCACATGTCACAACCACATTGCATCTTATTTTTAATTGACCTAATCACATTAAGCCAAGTGTCAAAGCTAGATTTAATCTTGACTTTGATCACCTTGCATGATAGGAAGACAAATGGCAAACTTATATGATACCATGTGTCACCATTTCATAATGCAACATGTCACAATTTGAAATGACCAAATTACCCTTATGTTGTAATTTTGAGTTCTCAACCCAAAATCATTATTTCTCCTCTTCAAATCAATTTATATCAAATATAAATTAATTAATTAATCTCTATTAATTAATTTCTCACAATTAAATTCATATTTAAACACTTTATATATAAATTTAACTTATACTATACATCTAATAACCTAGATTTGGTTTCAAGCCATGCTAGGGACTTTGCATTCTTATTGCAAACCAAACCTATTTAATTAATCAATTAAACTCTTTAATTAATCAATTAAATCACATTTAACTTGGTGATTATCTTGTGTATGTGTGTGACTTACTAGGCTCATCACTAATTGGCAATGAGATATGATATCAACTCTTAATATCATCAGAACTCTTTCTTACCATAAATGATTTTTCCAAATCATTTTGGGCATCTCATAGACCATGGTTTACACCCAGCATAGCGTGCCATGGCCACCCAATCAATAACAAGGAATACCTTAAATGAACCTTTAATCATATGTTACCATGCACTAGAATCTCTCTGTTACAAAATTCCAATTCTAGTTGGAGTCACGGTTTATGTCAAATCCCATTTGCTATGAATATTATGTTCTCTTTTAATTCCAGTTCTTGATTAATTAGATTTTTCTATCAGAAACTCTTTTCTATCTAAATCTATCTGTCCTGGCCAGTAACTTGAAACATCAAGAACAATTAAATGAACATAGGATTTTATCCCTATTTACTTAGGGTAACAGATTCCATCTTGATCAACACCTATCTCCATATATAACTAGTAGGAGCCAACACATACCTATATACCTATACACAGTACAAGTATGAAAGGAGTATTAAACTCAAACCACCTATATACAAGATAACTGTGTTATTTCAAGTTTAAAGATTATATGCACTGATATGATATATGACAATGCATTGACAAGAGTAAACTCCATGTGCTTGTCATATGCATCACTGGTTCGGCCTACTTATCATGTATAAGTGCCGATCATGTTTGTTATATGGCATGAGACTCACCATTTCATCTTATTTATATCTCATATAAATACCTTGGAAACAAACATGAACACAATCTTTCTTGATAAGTCATGTCCTGTGTGAAGTATCCTCGATTGTGAACCAATTTATGATACTTTGTGCTAGAAATACTGTCACTCATATTCTTAATAACTTAAGAATAGAATTTCTAACAAAATATCAATAGACCTTTTCTATTACACATAAATATATTATGTAAACGAAAAAGTGAAATTGCCTTTTATTAATAAAATATGTACAAGAGACATACTAAATGATATGCTCTAAGGCATACTACTAACAATATCCCACTAGCACTAGAGCCATTCATTACAATATCTTAGACCCATCTTCTCAAGATATCGGTCTAACTGAGCTTGTGACATAGGCTTCAAGAATGAATCAGCTGGATTTTCAGCTGATGCTATTTTCTGCATGGCTATATCACCTCGACCAACTATCTCTCTGGTAATGTAGTAACGCTTTTCTATGTGTTTGGATTTCTAGTGAGACCGAGGTTCCTTATATCCAAATAGCCTCTTTTACAGCATATAATCCAGCAATGTACTCGACCTCTATAATGGAATCAGTAGTCGTACTCTGTTTGGAACTCTTCCAACTGACTGTACCTCCATTACAAATGAACACAAACCCAGAGGTAGACTTTCTATCATCGATATCTAATTGGAAATCAGAATCAGTATAACCATCCAATTGCAAGTCACCACCTCCATAAATCAAGAACAAATCCTTAGTACTTCTCAAGTACTTAAGGATACTCTTGACAGCTATGCAGTGTTTTAAACCTGGATTGGATTGAAACCTGCTAGTGAAACTAACAGCATGTGCAATATCCGGCCTAGTACACATCATTGCATACATCAAACTTCCAATAGCTGAAGCGTATGGAATACTACCCATTTTATCTCTTTCTTCAGGTGTCTTTGGAGACATCACTTTAGAAAGGTGGATACCATGTCTTACTGGTAATAATCCTCTCTTGGAATCAAGCATGTTAAACCTCTTTAACACCTTTTCCAACTATAGACTTTGAGATAAACTAATTATTCTTTTCACTCTATCTCTATAGATGCGAATTCTAAGAATATAGGTTGCCTCCCCCAAGTCTTTCATGGAGAATGTATTTGACAACCATACCTTTATAGCTGTCAACATACCTATCTCATTACCTATCAATAGAATATCATCCACATATAAGACAAGAAAAGTGATAGCATTATCACTAACCTTCTTATATACACATGGTTCATCCACATTTTTTATAAAACCAAATGACTTAATGGCTTCATCAAAATGGATATTCCAACTCTTCAAAGCTTGTTTTAACCCATAAATGGATCGCTTTAGCTTGCATACCTTGGAACCGTCTTGGGATTCAAAACCCCTAGGTTGTTCCATGAAAATTTTTTCTTTAATGTATCCATTGAGAAAAGCTGTTTTGACATCCATTTTCCAAATCTCATAATCATAGTATGCAGCTACTGCTAATAGAATTCTAATTGATTTAAGCATGGAAATAGACAAGAAAGTCTCATTATAGTCGATTCCTTGCCTTTGGCAAAACCCTTTCGCTACTAGCCTTGCTTTATAGGTCTCTACCTTTCCATCAGAACTAATTTTCTTCTTGAAAACCCATTTATTTCCTATAGGTATAATACCTTCAGGTGGGTCAACAAGATCCCAAGCTTGATTCTTATATATGGAATCAATTTCAGATTTCATAGCTTCAATCCATTTTGAAGAGTCTATATCTGATATAGCTTCTTCATAGGTAAGTGGATCATCTCCATGATCTACTTCTTCATGAGTAAACAACTCTTGTTCATCTTCATAAAGAAAACCATATCTCACTAGTGGGTGAGATATCCTGGTTGATCTACGAGGAATTACTGTAGATGTTTCATCAATAGGTGTAGATTGACTAGATGGATCTATATCCATTTGATCTATTGGTTGGTCAGAATTCTCCAATTCTAACTCTATTTGCCTTCCTTTGCCTCATTCTTAAATAAACTATTGTTCAAGAAATATGGCATCTCTACTTACCATAACCTTTTGTGATGTAGGCAAATAAAAATAATATCCAAAACTTTCTTTTGGATATCCAAAAAATTGACCTTTTTCTGATCTGATTTCTAATTTATCAGTGTCCAGCTCTTTAATGTAAGCTAGACAACCCCAAATCTTAACATGCTTAAGACTCAGTTTTCTTCCATGCAATATCTCATAAGGTGTGGAAGAAACTAATTTTGATGGAATCCTATTCAGAATATGCAAAGTTGATTCTAATGCAAATCCCCAAAAAGGAGATTGGCATATCAGTATAGATTATCATACTGCATACCATATCTAATAGGGTACTATTTCTCCTTTCAGATACACCATTCAGCTGTGGCGTTCTTGGAGGAGTCAACTAGGAAACAATGCCATGCTCTTTCAAGTATTCATCAAATTCAGTACCTAAGTATTCACCTCCACGATCTGATCAAAGAGTTTTAATTCTTTTTTCATGTTTGATTTTCTACTTCAGATTTATATTCTTTAAACTTTTTAAAGGATTCATATTTGTATTTCATCAAATACAAATACCCAAGCATTGATTTATCATCAGTAAAGGTAATAAAGTAATGAAAACTACCTCTAGCCATTTCCTTAAATGGACCACATACATCACTATGTATCAATTCCAAAATATTTTTAGCTCTTAACTCTTGTCCAATAAAAGGTGATCTAGTCATTTTGCCTTAAAGGCAGGATTCACAAGTTGGAGTAGGTTTAGAACCCAATGAGGATAAAATCCCCATTTCCCCAGCTTTGCAATCCTATCTTCTGCAATATGACCTATCTTAAGTGCCAAATATATTTTGAACTTGAGTTGATTTTTATCATGGCATTACATTCATTTAGATTGCTTGCATTAGATTTGTATTTAACATTATTATCTAAATAATAAAGTCCATTATGTATATAACCCGAACCAACATATTTATTTCCAAAATAAATATTGCAAATATCATTTATGAACTGAAATTCATAACCATCTCTAGTCAAACTAGATATAGAAATGATGTTCTTAAAATCATCAGGTACATGAAAAACCTTATTTAAATACAAAACATGTTCACACATGTATAAAGATTTAGATCCTATGGCTAAAGCTTCAACAATTGAGCCATTGCCAACCTGGAGTCTAATATCTCATTACTGCAAGCTGCTACTACTTGCTATACTTTGGGCAGTTCCTATTCCAGTGCTCATCCTTCTGGCAGTCGAAACACTTTCCTTTGCCTCCATCAGCTTTGGTCTTCCCTTTCTGTTTGGCTATCTTCTTGAAAGGTCCTGGAACTTGAGGTTTTCTTTTCTTATTGTCCTTCTTCTTATTGGACTTTCCAGCAGAAGAAGATGTAATCAAAGCTATCTCTTTTCCTTTATTGCCCGGCATATTCTTTTAGGCAATAACCAGCATGTTAAGTAAACCAGTCAATGTGTATTCCTGCTTAGTCATATGAAAATTTGTCACAAAATTCCCAAATGACTCAATTACGGACTGAAGGATTAAATCCATCTGCAGTTGGAAATCCATGTTAAAGTCAAGATGCTCCAACTGCTCTATAAGCTGAATTATCTTGTGGACATGATCCCCAATATTCTATCCCTCAGACATTCTCATTCGAAATAGCTGCCTAGATATCTCATACCTAGTATTCCTATTATGCTCACCATACAACTCTTATAGGTGAAGGAGAATCTCACTAGAACTTTGCATATTTTCATGCTGCTTCTGTAACTCATTACGCATAGAAGCAAGCATGTAACACTTGGCTCTCATATCATGCTCCTTCCACTTGTCCAAAGTGTCATGTTCCTCTTGAGTGGCATCTGGAGGTAAAGGACCAGGAACATTTGAGTCTAGAACATATCTAATACGTTCTAGGTTCAAGACAAGTTTTAAATTTCTTAGCCAATCAGAAAGATTAGGTCCCGTCAACCTATTGTGATCAAGTATGCTCGCAAGGATATTGGATAGTGGTGGTTGTTGTGTGCTCAATATTATCAGAAGAATAACTGCAAAAAATAACTAGATTAATTAGTAAATGTATCAACTAATTAACCAAAATGATTATGGTCTTTTAATCAAATTGGACCTCCCACTAACTTGGTGAATCCTACACTTCCAAAGTAGGAAACAGAAATCCTAGTTGGATGGATTTCTAGTGGATGATTGAATTCTTATAGTCTTATTGATCATCCTCAAGCACATCCATTATTGGAATTACAATAAACTATAAGTGAGCAACTCTTTGCCCATTACATCTCATGTGAGGTTCAATCCTTTATCTAGCCCCTAATGCTCAAAATCTCAGGTACATCCATTATTGATTTATCTTGCATTAGTTAAGTTGATCTCATTAATGTAACACCCCTCACCCGTCTATAGTGTAGCCGAGCAAGGCGTGTCACACGAAGTGCTGGAGCACCTGATCTTATCTGATTTCATTATAGTTCTAGATTTACTTGTTCAAAAACTTTATCTAAGGTTTAGGCTATTTTTACTTTTATCAAAATATAACTAATTTGGAAATTTCAAAAATTTTAATGATAATCCGGCAGAGTGCCGACAGTAATTTAGACTAACAGTTCTTCTGAACCTGCTAAAAATAATTTCAATATATACTCAAATTCATAACTCAGATTGTCTCAAAGCATTCTCAACAGTTTTTCAAACTCAGATTCAGTTTCAAAATTTCTCAAACTCAATCTCATTTAGAATCATTATGATTACTTAATCAACTTAGATATCAGAATTTTTATATTTCATTAACGTATATAATTTTCCAATTTAGTACATAAATTTGTCAAGTACAGGATATGCAAATGAAATTACAGTTACTAATTCACATTACAACATAAGCAATAATTATAAGGTACAGATTAGAAAACATGCTTAAAATGAGCCCTATCTACATGCATTGCTGAGGAGGTGACAACCTTGAACTCTTCTAACACTTCTGCAGATATGGACTCCAAAAATCTCAGTCGACAGTCTACTGGTTTTACTTTCAGTACATGCGCGAGGAAGCAATTCCATCGCGCTAAGCATTTCTGCTTAGTGGTGCAATAGTATAACAAGAAATAATATATACAAATAAAGAAAGAAATAAATCATAATTCGGATACTCAGGAATCAATTTAATTTGGTATGGTATTTCTAGTATCAACAATCTTATATACTAGTTTGTTTCTCTTTGGAAGTGCTTAGATTATAACTTTTCAGTAATATTACCCAGTATACAAATTATTCTAACTATATTGTATTTCAAGTCTCTATGGTTCTGCAATTTATATTTTTGTTATGTTTCTTTTGCTAATCTCTTTTACTCATTCATTCAATACTTAATTTAATTGTACTGAAATTTCATTATACTTAACTTAACTTAACTTAACTGCCTGAATTGAATAATGTTTTAATTGATTGCCCATGTAGCCTATACACTAACCAGACTAGATAAAAGGATATACTAGCACTGGGTACCTAGTACCTCGGGCCGTCACACCATCGGTCACAAAGTATCTCTCGGTGTGCAAACAGTGTAGCTAAAAAGCCATATAATCAATCAGGCATTAAGCCGAGTATAATAACACAGTCTGTATAGCCATAGGCTATTAAAATCATAATATGGCATAATAAGCCATAAAATACAATATGACATTAAGTCATTTACAGAACAAATGTCAGAATCCTATTGGCATGCCAACCTATCCAAACTAGTCAACTAGGCAAACTAGGGCATATTACAAGATTAAATATTTACTTTTAAGGTTTACTGGTCATTTTACAATTCACTGGTCAATGAAAATGTTGACCTTTTCATACATTCTGCATAAGTTGATTCTAGTATCAACATGTCACAATTCGTATTTCAATATGCTGCTAGTATAGTGCAATTTACCATTTTTACAAGTTGGCATTCATTGCCAAATTGCTTCAAGCATCATTGTATGTAAATGTCAAATTCTCAATTTTAGTGTGCTAGTTTGGTCTAGCTTAAAGTCTTATTTTTCTTGGTTTTTAGCTTTTGGTCAAAGAAGAAAAATTGTAGCTCTATCTTATTGCACTCGAGGCAAAATTTTAGGTCATTCTGAGTTAGATAGACCAAGATATGGCCAATTTACTAAAACTGGACAGATTGTACCTTTAGTGTAAAATTTGATCAATTTTAGGTCACTTTTAGTTCTGGCAGTTTTGGTATCCTAACTTGGGCAAGCAATTTGACTTGGTTCTAGTCATTTTTGGACTTTGGTGTCTTCATAAGAATTGTAGCTCTATGTCTTATTGCACTCTGGGCAAAATTTCAGGTCATTCTGAGTTGTATAGACCAAGATATGGTCAATTTACTAAAGCTGGACAGATTGCACCTTTAGTGCAAAATTTGGTCAATTTTAAGTCACTTTTAGTTCTGGTAGTTTTGGTACTCTAAATTGGGCAAGCAATTTGACTTAGTTCTGGTCATTTCTGGGCTTTCGTGTCTTCATAAGAATTGTATCTCTATGTCTTAGCTATCCATGGTAAAAATTTCAGGTCAATTGGACCTGTTTTGAGTGAATTATGGTCATCCTAATTACTACTGTTCATATGGTCAAAAATCTGGGTTTGCAAGGTTGCCATTCCGGATTTGGTCATTTTTAAGGTCAGTTTCTAGGCAGAATTTTGGCAACATTTCTACATGAAAGTTGGCCTATTTGGTGTCTAGTTTCACCTCCATTGTCCTTATGCCAATTGGGTTCACAGTTTTGCACTTATGACCTAATTTAGGTGCTGCCAACACACACAACCTGCATTTGACAATTACACTTTCAATTTTGACAATCCTCCTCCTCCCAATACTTCAACATTTAATCATGGCACTTCTATATATATTGTATACAATTCCAACAAGCATTTTGGGCAGAACACTCAAGTGTTCAATGCACACAATACACCATTCAAGTTCAACATTCACTTTCACCAAAATTCAACATACCTCAATATCAATATTACACATACACTTCCATATACTCATATCTCAATATCAACTACACATGCTACCCACAATTTAACATTATGACATCTCATTAATAAATTACATATACTCACATACAATTTCATGATATTATAGTCTGCCAAACATGGCAGTTTGCTAAAGCATCAGAGTCTATTTTCAAACCCTTAATTCAAGCATTAACATGCACATACTTGAACATTAACCTACTTCAACTTCCATTTGAGTTAATCCACCTCAAATCCCATCAAATACATATAAGAATAAGTCACTAACCATGCATTTTCATGGCTGCCAAAACTAAGGTTCACCAATACTCATCATTTCCTCAATTTTTCTTAGCAATTCAACTTACCTAAAGCTCAACACAAGGATTAATGAAGGAAAATGGAAAGATTAAGCACTAACCTCAACTTGAGCTTGAAAAATCCTTGAAATTTCCTCTCCTTTTTGCTGCCTATAGGTTGTCCATGGTGTAAGGATCATTTTTCATGAAGGAAGCTTGAAGAAAAAAATGGCTTGATCATGGAGAACTTGAGCTCATGCATGAAACGGCCATGGTGAATTTGGGAGGATTTCATTTCGGCCATGGATGAAAGCTTGAAGAAAATGAGATGGTTTAGTGGAACAATCTATCCCAATTACTTATATAGGTGGCTCAAGATGAGAGTTAGTGGAGCACTTAGGAATAATTTAATGTTTAATTAATTAAAGTTTCATTATTTGCACATTTACCTCATTTCTTTCACTATTTATATAATGTACCACAATTTAATTTTTCATGACATTTTCAAAGTGTAATACCATTTATTTTTAATGGACATTGAGATTAAAAGTCAACTCTAGCTGTCAATTGACCAAAATGCCTCTCTTCGGGTCAAATTCAGACTTTTTCGATGCTACCGATTTACCCCTTGTACCGCCGATTCCTTAAATTTTTGTTTTTGTTTATATTAACTTACTAAATTTTCTTTGACATTTCCAATGTCAATTACACCTCTGTAGACCTTTAATTTGGTCATGAAAATATTTCTCAAGGTCCCCCGCAATCCAGGGCTAGTCAACGGTCCTCGCTATAACTTTCCAATGCGGTCACCCATCGCTACGGGTTCAGCTCATTTAACTTAGTTACATTTTATCTCTTTTATTTTTTATTAATTTTTTTCATCACATATTTCATTATTTTATACTTTCTTACTGTCATTACAGTGTAGTTTTAGGCATTCCGACTTTCCGGGGTAGGCATTAGCCATCGGAACAGTAGGACGTACAAACTACAAAAATGAGGATGTTACAATTAAGCCAGTAAACATGCACATAATTTTAATGTCCTTAGACACGTCCATTATTGGGCATCAACTTATTTACATATTTATAACATCTCATGCTTAACAATTATTCTTAAGAAAATCTTTTAAATTAAATGAATCAAATGCAAGTATTTAAAATTTCTTAAAATAATTGCCTCAAAGGAGGGCCCATGATATAATTACTTTAATTATACCATTTCCAACTTAATCATTTTTTTGGAAGATTTAGTGGTCGGCTTAATTACTATTATGGTTTCACTTTGCATATTATCCAATTAGCATGCATATATCATATACTTGCATACATTCCCATATATCTCATGCATACATGGATAAATAATAAATATGGTATGATCATGGACTTTCTAAGAGATTCAATTTTGAGCCACTAAGAATTAAATCAGGGTATTCATAGGTGTATTTCATTCATTCATTTTACAAGAGTTGCTGAAGGAGTACATAATCAATACTTGATCTTGATTTCCTCCCACTAGTCCCACCAATGCTCTTGACCTCCTTGATCTTCTTGCAATCCAATTACATTGTAATCCTTGGCATACCAAGGTGAATTTACAAGAATATGGACTTTAAAGTCCTCAAATAAATGAAATTACAACCAAATTATTACAACACTTATAATACATGCCACCAAAAATAAAATTAATTATTTTACAACCCAAAGAAAAATAAAAGAAATAAATCCAATCCCATTAGTCTTTTATTATCCATGATCATCCATCATGCATATTACCATTTAACAATTAAATAAAACATACATACTAAAAGTAAATTGAATATCTCATATTCAACAAAAAAAAATTCAGATTTGAATCTCATTCAAACAAATTTAAAAATTCAGTTTGAATCTCATTCAAACAAATTTAAAAATTCAAATTTGAATCTCATTCAAACAAATTAAATTTAGAAACTTTTTCCAAATTTAATACCTTGAAAACAATTTTCAAAATTTAATTATGTGATTAAAATTCCTAATTAAACAATTTAATTAAGCATGGGCCTAATTATGGGCCTTAAAAACCAAGCCCATAAATCAAACCCAAAACCATGTGCATGGTTGGTGTACACAACCATGCAAGTCACCACACATGAGGACCTCAACATGCATGCCGCCACCATTGGTTAATCCAAACAGCTTTAGATCAATTCAATCACGCAATTAAATCTCAATAATAAATCTAAATGGCTAATATAGTGGCTCTGATATCAATTGAAGGAGTGGAAGCATGGTGATTTGTTCATTAGAGCATTGAATTTCAAAAATTTTCTTCTAGGGTTTTATGCATCATGCAACATCTCTTATGTGTCTACTTAATTTCAATGCTCAATTGCATATTAAAACACTTTTAATATGTATTAGGATCTATGTTTGCCATTCAAGATTGTGAATTAACAAAATTAATTCATTTAAACCCTAGTTTAAAAGAGGAGTTTGAGCACTAACCTCTTTGATGCACTATGGATGCAATTGACACCTTTAGGAAGCACCTAGGACCCCAAGTATTGTCCCTCTAGTTTGTCCACACCAAGATCACCAATGGGCAGCCCCTAAATCAGCTTCTCAAGCCTTGCCAACTAATTATAATTTGGGTTCTTGCTTTTAGAGAGGTTGTATGTGTGTATAGGACACTAGAAACAATTTCTAGCAATTTTAATTCAAAGAAACCAAAGGATTTTTCTCTGAATCAAGTGAGAAAGGAAGAGAGGAGAGAGTGAACCCTTTGTGCCATCCACTTTTAGAAAAGAAGAAGAATGATTTGTTTCTTCTTTCTTTTCGTTTTATACTTAGGTCATTAAGTCACCTAAACCCTATGTCACATCTCACCACCACATTGCATCCTATTTTTAATTGACAAAATCACATTAAACTAAGTATCAAAGCTAGACTTAATCTTGACTTTGATCACCTTGCATGATAGGAAGACAAATGGCAAACTTATATGATACCATGTGTTACTATCTCATGGTGCCACATGTGAAATGACCAAATTACCCTTATGTTGTAATTTTGAGTTCTCAACCCAAAATCATTATTTCTCCTCTTCAAATTAATTTATATCAAATATAAATTAATTAATTAATTAATCTCCATTAATTAATTTCTCACAATTAAATTCATATTTAAACACTTTATATATAAATTTAACTTATGTTATACATCCAATAACCTAGATTTGGTTTCAAGCCATGCTAGGGACTTTGTAATCTTATTGCAAATTAAACCTATTTAATTAATCAATTAAACTCTTTAATTAATCAATTAAATCACATTTAACTTGATGATTATCTTGTGGATGTGTGTGACTTATTAGGCTCATCACTAATTGGCAATGAGATATGATATTAACTCTTAATATCATCAGAACTCTTTCTTACCATAAATGATTTCTCTAAATCATTTTAGGCATCTCATAGACCATGGTTGACACCTAGCATAGCGTGCTATGGCCACCTAATCAATAACAAGGAATACCTTAAATGAACCTTTAATCATATGTTACCATGCACTAGAATCTCTCTGTTACAAAATCTCAATTCGAGCTGGAGTCATGATTTATGTCAAACTCCATTTGCAATGAATATTATGTTCTCTTTTAATTCCAGTTCTTGATTAATTAGATTTTCCTGTCAGAAACTCTTTTCTAACTATATCTACCTATCCTGGCCAGGAACTTGAAATATCAAGAACAATTAAATGAACATAGGATTTTATCCCTATTTACTTAGGGTAACAGATTCCATCTTGATCAACACCTATCTCCATATATAACTAGTAGGAACCAACACATGAGCATATACCCATATACTGTACAAGTATGAAAGCAGTATCAAACTCAAACCACCTATATACAAGATAACTGTGTTATCTCAGGTCTAAAGATTATATGCATTGATATGATATAGGACAATGCATTTGACAAGAGTAAACTCTATGTGCTTGTCATATGCGTCACTGGTTCGGCCTACTTATCATGTATAAGTGTCTATCATGTTTATTATATGGCATGAGACTCACCATTCCATCTTATTTATGTCTCATATAAATACCTTGAGAACAAACATGAATACAATCTTTCTAGATAGGTCATGTCCTATGTGAAGTATCCTCGATTGTGAACCAATTTATGATACTTTGTGCTAGAAATATTGTCACTCATATTCTTAACAACTTAAGAATAGAATTTCTAACAAAATATCAATGGGTCTTTTCTATTACACATAAATATATTATGTAAATGGAAAAGTGAAATTGCCTTTTATTAATAAAATATGTACAAGATACATACTAAATGATATGCTCTAGGGCATACTACTAACACAATAAACAAAATACAAAAGCTAAATGTACATGTGCCCTACCAAAATAAGTAACTAAGGTGACACCTCACACTACTACAAGGCTGATGGAAATCTCTGTCTGTCCCTACTGCTGCTACTGCTGGTGGTGGTCTCCAGCACCTATGCGATGGAAAAACCAACGAGCTAAGCATAACGCTTAGTAGTGCATAAATTAAAGTAAAAATAGAATAGCTAAACAATTAAAATAATTATTCCATGTATAATTTCATGAGTTTCGAATCATTTACATGTTTATAGAACTTTGGAAATGATTAAATTAATCAGGATCTTTTCTGTTCTTTTATTCCATGTTCAGTCTTATTACTCATATCTATGATCTCTTTATATAATTATTTAAATCTAAGGCTTAATACTCATATATGTGCCCAAATAACCTACAACGAACTATAAAGATTGGATACACAGGAGTATACTCGTTAAACATCCGTATGTCTAATATGTATATATGTCATGTCAAGCACAAGGTCAATGACCAGGCATGAAGCCACAAATAAAATCAAGCACAATGGCCAACGGACAGGCATAAAGCCAATAGAACAACCATATCAAACATATATTATCTATCAATGATCATTCCTATGGGCAGTACTGCAATCTGTAGTCTCTAATCGGTATACTAATTGATCCATGCTATATACATAAATCTTGGTATACTTTGAGCAAATTAGTATTATTAAGCATTTATCGTTTTATTATTTTATACTATGTACTATTAAGGGTTCATATCATATTATTATCTCATTTCATACACTATCTATGCTTTATACCATTTTCATGTCATTATAATGGGGACATAGGTCCCAAGTGTATTTTCATATAACTTATGTGTTTAGCAAACCATTTAGGTAATTTACATTTTATGTATTAAATAATTTCATGAACCTTTCTTTAGGTTCAAAACTGGTACCTTAACATTACCTATCAAATTAGCTAAGATGTAAACACTGTTTGGCCACACTTCCTTCATGGAAGTCGTTCCTCTATATCTTATCTTTGTCTTCCTTTTTGAATCATGTTATTTAGAGTTTTAGAACTCGAGTTATGGTCAAATCACAAAAACTGGTTCATTATCTCTTTTTGGTTCCAGAACTAGGTAGATTATGGAGTCTAATTTTGTCTAATTATTTGGGCATGTTACAAACACTTTTAGGCCTAATGTTCTTCATAGGAGTTGTTACCCTATGTCTTAGGATCACTTAAATTTAAGATTTACAATTTTTCAAGTTTATAGGATGAGTTATAGTCAATTAATTGGCCAAGACTCATGTATCCTATACCTTCAGGATTCTAGGTTCAGGTCAGTAGATTTGTCTCCCATTTTAGGGTCCTTACACTCAAAATTTGAGGAAAGTTCCTAAATTAGAGTTAGAGCCCTATTCCTCAGGTTTCTAGAACAGTTTAACTCATCTCAATTGGAGTTTTCTACTAAAAGTTATGCTATAAATACTACTCTGGGGTCAAGTGGTTAGTTGGTTCAAATTTAGGTTTTGGCATGTTGAATTTTCCTAGCAATTTGACCAAGTTCCATTAGGTTCTGGGTTTTGGTTAAAACATAAAAATTATATTTCTATGTCTTATAAAACTTTTGGCTTTGGTTTCACTACATTTCAGTTTTGTGAACCAATTTATGGCATTTTTTCCAAAAACTGGTCGGATAGGCCTAAGTCCAGAATTTCTGGTCAGTTTGGTTCTAGATAGAATTGGTGACCTAAATTTTGCTAGCAATTTTATTTGGTTAGAGGTAGAATTAAGCTCTGTGTTCTCATGAAAAATGTGCTCCTATGTCTAACCTTTCAAATGGTTCAAGAATCAAGTCATTCTGACCTTTCTAGAATAAGTTATGGCCATTTGAACAATTACTATTTATTTAGTCATTTTTCTGGGTCCAGATTAGGGTTGTCTGGATTCAAGCAGTTTTTAGGTCAAGTTAGGGACAGTTTTTGGGCATGGTCTCTTCATAAAAAATGGCGTATTATGACCTTAGTTTCATTTCTAATTAGCCTCACACCAATTGGAGCAGCACAACTCTACTTATAGCCTTAAAATCAGACTGGACTCATAGGTCCAAAATCCTGCATGAAAATTCAGCACTCCCAAATTCAATTCCTCCTAACTCCCAAACTTCAATTGACATTCATGGCACTTCTAATGGTCAAAAAATCATCTCAACATCATCAATTTCAAGTCAAACACAAGATTTCCCAAAGTTAAGTCAAAACCCTAACTTTCACACTCAATTCGTGCATACCACATACCATTCAACATATACATCATATCTTTCATGATATCTAAGCTAAAATTTAGATTTTAATTCAATTAAACTCAACATCCCTCAATTCCCTAGGCTGACTGAAATTTAGGTCTTGTAATTAGTCAATATTTTCTTTCAATTTCACACAATTTCCATCCCTTTAGACTTGCTTAACATAATTAAAGAAGAGAGGGAGGGTTAATCTTGCACTAACCTTAATGGACACTTCTTCAACTTGATAAAACTCCACTAATCTTTAATTTCTTAGCTGCCAATATCTTCCTTAAGGTGTAGGATTAATTTTTAATGAAGGGACTTAAGAATTTTGGTGAATGAATGGAGAGGAATTCAAGCTTAAAAGCTTGAAAATATTGGAAGGTGAAGATGGCTATGGAGTTCGGCCAAGCTAGGAAGAAGAAGAAGAAAATGTGTTGATTAGTCAAACTTATCTTATGCAAAAATATTTATCCATAAAATTTTATGTGTAAATTTTAATTAATATAAATTTTAATGACATCATGCATGTTGTCATGCTTATGTAATTATTAGAATTTTAATTCTTATTTCTTTCTTCTTTTCTACACTTATTTCTAATTAAATTTTTATCAATATTTCTTTAGATTTTATTACACTAATTTCACTTAATTAAGTTGGCATTTTGATCAAAAGTCAACTCACCAAGTGAAATGACCAAAATGCCCTTCATTATGTTCATCGAGTTATAACTGTCTTTATCGATTAGTATAAATTTCCTTATATTTTCTTGGCATTTTTATTGTTGTTTAGACCTCATATATTCCCCAGTTAAGCCCCAATATTTATTTTACTGGGTTTTCCCATGAGTCTGGAGTTGGCAAATTTCTTCATAGTCATTTGCCATTAGGGTCACCCATCGCCGTGACTTCCGACTCCATTAACCTATCTGTGCTTCATTTCTTTTATTTTTCCTTAATTTTTCTTAGTCTTAATTCAGTCAATTTATGTCTCTTCACCCTAGTTTAAGTGTAGTTCCAGACATCTTAGCTGTCCGAACAGACGTTAGTCATCGGAACAGTAGAATTTACGGACTACCTAAAGTGAGGGTGTTACAGGGACTCCCTTGGTAATCATATCTACTGGATTATCATGTGTATAGACTTTTTGCACAACTACAGTGCCCTAAGATACAATGTCCCAAATGAAGTGATATCTGGCATCAATGTATTTAGTTCGCTAATGGTACATTTGATTCTTTATGAGATGTATTGCACTTTGGCTGTCATGAAACACTGTTAACTTATTCTGTATCAACCCATAATCACTCATCAAACCCTGTAACCATAAAGCTTCCTTTACTACCTCTGCTAAAGCCATATATTCAACCTCTTTGGTGGACAAAGCAACTTTAGCTTGCAGTATTGTCTTCCAACTAATAGCAAATCTAGAGAGAGCAAACAAACAACATGTCAGAGATCTCCTCTTATCTAAGTCCCTTGCAAAATCTGAATCCACATAGCAAACAACTAAATCACTCATCTTAGCCCTGTTAAATGTTAAACCAATATTTGTAGTACCCTTCAAATATTTCGAAACTAATTTATTACCTGCTAATCCTCTTTTCCAGGACAAGCCATGTATCCACTCATAATACTAATTGCATGTGAAATGTCAGATTGGGTGCAAACCATGTACCAACAACACTCGAATAACAAATACTAGATATGTGCTCCATCTCCTCATTTGTTTTTGGTGACATGTCTGCAGATAACTTGAAATGTGAAGTAAACAAAATAGTCACAGGCTTAGCATTATTCATGTTAAAATACTTAAGCACTTTGTCAACATAGGTCTACTAAGACAACAAAAGCTTTCCAACACTTCTATCCCTAGTAAATTCCATTCCCAATATCTTTTTTGCAGAATCCAAATCCTTCATCTCAAACTCATTACTTAACTATTTTTTCAGAATGTTATTTTGTGACATGCTTTTAGTAGGAATAAGCATGTCATCCACATGCAACAACAAATAGATAAAGGAATTATATGAAAGCTTCCTATGAAACACACAAATGTCATATGAACTATAAATAAAGATATTACAAACCATAAATGTATTAAATCTTTTGTACCACTACTTAGGTGACTATTTCAGACCATATAAAGATTTCTTAAGCAAACAAACATGGTTTTTCATACCTAGAATGACAAATCCCTTAGGCAGACTCATATAAATTTGCTCCTCCAATTCACCATGCAAAACTTCTGTCTTCACATCTAGCTGCTCAAGCTCTAGATCATAAAGAGCAACTATAATACCCTCATTTTCATAGTCCGTACATCCTACTATTTCGACTGCTAATGTCTGCCCCGAAAAGTCAAAATGTCTAGAACTATACTGTAATGACAGTGAAGAAGTATAAAATAATGAAATGTGTGATGAGAAAAATTAAGGAAAAATAAAAGAGATAAAATGTGACTAAGTTAAACGAGTCGAACCCGTAGCGATGGGTGACCACATCGGGAAGTTACGGCGAGGACCGTTGACTAGCCTTGGACAACGGGGAGCTCGGGGAAGTATTTTCGGGACATAATTAAAGGTCCACTGAGGTGTAATTGACATTGAAAATGTCAAAGAAAATTTAGTAAGTCAATATAAACAAAAATGAAAATTTAAGGAATCGACAGTACAAGGAGTAAATCGGTAGCACCGAAAAAGTCTGAATTTGACCTAAAGAGGGGCATTTTGTTCAATTGACACCTAGAGTTTACTTTTGACCTCAATTTCCATTAAAAATAAGTGGTATTACACTTTGAAAATGTCATGAAAAATAAAAATGAGGTACATTATATAAATAGTGGAAGAAATGAGGCAAATGTGCAAATTATAGAACTTTAAGTAATTAAATCATTAATTTATGGTTAGTGCTCCACTAACTCAGATTTTGGGACACATATATAAGCCAATTTGGGACAAAAATGTTCATATTCAACCTTGGAAACAAACCAGCCGAGAGAAACACCATGGAAATCCTCCATGGCCAAACCTCACTCCACCACCATGCACTCATGATTCAAGCCTCTTTTCCACTTGGTTTCTTCATTAAAGCTTGCACACACACCTTGGGCAGCATGTTGGAAGAAAAAATAAGAGGATTTGATGAAGTTTTGGTGAAGCTCAAAAAAAGGTTAATGCTAGTTTTTCATTCCTTGCTTCATTAAAGTTTGTTTTAAGGTTGAGATGAGTTGAATGGTGAAGAAATTTGAAGGTTTTGATGAGTTATTGATGTGT